>NW_026930409.1:0-42303 GCF_032062105.1 Saccostrea cuccullata | reverse complement strand
TACCCCTGTTTTATCGACAAAGGTCAGTCACGGCGGTGATTTACATGTATAAGTAAAGGCCATTGACGATGACCAGGACTGATTAAAGTATAAGGACATCAGAAAAATTTAAATTTCTTATTACTTTGCTTTGTATTTTTTTTATCTACATTTTGATTTGTGGAGTTTACTGTTCATACAGAGAATTCCGGATTTTCGTAATGTTTGCTTGTAAGAGTTATCGTTCCTGCGGGACGGTATATAAACTTCCGGTAAGGCTACGAAGCGAAGAAAAACATGGGAAAATATTATTGTTCCGTCACGAAATGTCACAATTTTAGTGGCAGGGTTGGTTTATTTGGAAGGCAAGTAACTTTACATAAACGTCCTAAGAATTGTACACAAGACGTGCTTGGATTCGCTTGATCAGTAGAAAAAACTGGAAGCCAACTAGTTATACTCGAGTGTGCTCAGGTCATTTCAAAGATGGTGTCGGGCCAACTTCCTAGGACAGAAATAAAATACCAAGCGAAAACTTGCCTCAAAAACAGAAAAAGATACTCGTAAGAAGGGATCCACCCAAGAGAATATACAGTGGCCCAGAACGTGCAGACAATTCAGTTAATACCACAGACAAAGCAGGGATATTGAATCACCATTCGTGAGTACTACACTGTAACGTTACATGTAGCATTCAGTTGCTATCTAATACTGTAAAAAAAAATAATGAACTCATAGATTAACAACCATATTCATTATGAAGTCTGATAAACAATAACACATATTTATTGTTTATATGAAGTGTTTATAGGCAACTATTTTAATTAACAGTATAGGGGCTCATGCACCACCCACTTCCCTTCTTAATTTATTAATTAGAGTGAGTTTGATTATATTTAGAAGAATGTATACTGTATCAGAATATCTCCTGGATGTTTTTTTTATATGATTTGACATATTATGTAATTTTTTAAGCTGACCCAGTTAATGGAGTGAACGGCTGAAACTGTTTTATATTAAATTTGTAGGTATTCTGCTAGTGAATTGGTTGATTTGATGGTACATGAAGAACCCAGTGGATCAGGAAATATGTCCAAAGAGACCCAAACCTTTTCACAGTCCTTAGTTTCCGTTGGAATAGATACCAACCTACCGGAGATAACGATTGAGTCTATACAACATTCTAATGATTTGATGATGTTTTACACAGGAATGACTGACAATGACACTTTTTTCGCAGTATTTTATTCGCTTATGGAACAAGGAGCCGACAAGCTGTCAACAGAGGTTTTGGGCACAATGAATAACAATAAGTTAGGTCGTAAAAGAAAACTGAGAAGGGTAGATGAATTTTTGTTAGTGATGATGAGACTTAGATTAGGATTACTGTTGAAAGATCTTGAATTCCGTTTTAAACTGTCTTCAAGTGCTGTGTCAAAAATTTTCAATTCCTGGATACTTTTTATGTATGAGTGCTTGCAATCTCTTGTTTTTTTGCCAGAGCTTGAAGTTTTGAAGTTACATGTTCCTAAATGTTTCAAAAATTTTTCAGACACACGTGTAGTTTTAGACTGTACTGAGATTTTCATCCAAAGTCCATCTTCTTTAGAAAACAAGTCCCTGACTTTTTCTAATTACAAATCACACGACACATTCAAAGCATTGGTTGGAGTAAGTATGACAGGGGTTGTAGTTTTTATTTCAAAACTCTGGCAAGGATCATCTTCTGATGTTGAAATTACTAGAAATTGTGGTTTGATACATCTTCTTATGAGAGGAGATGCTGTCATGGTTGACAAAGGTTTTATTCATATAGCTAAAGATTTGAAATGTAAAGGTGTTAAACTTGACTGTCCGCCTTTTAAATCAGAACTCCAGTTTAGTAGGAGTGAAGTAGAAACTACTCGTAGAATAGCTTCTGCGAGAATTCATGTAGAACGCAAGATGGAACAGATAAAGAATTCTAGAATTTTACAGGGTATTATGCCTTTAGCAATAAGTGACTTTGCTGACCAAATATTCTTTGTGTGTACTGCTCTTACCAACCTTCTACCACCCCTGGTTTCTGAATAAATTACTGGTACTTACGCTTTGTCAAAACATGATATGTTTTATAAAACACTGAAATAAATTGTTTACTTTAATTTTATTTCTTAATCTTACATTAATATGAACAGTATTACATGTGTATATTTTACATATTTACATGTACCCATTTACCTGGTTCCGGGATCATGAAACATCTTAAGCTTAAGTCAAAATCTTTATTTTATTATAAAATGTCGGAAAGTTCGAGAAGACCCAAATTAAAATATTTTTCAATATTGCTTCTCAAATGAGTTGTAATCTGCAAATTTCTAATTAGTATTTTATAGATGATAGAAAATTTGACTCAGGTCTACGTTTGTTTCATGATCCTGGGTCCTGGTGTGTGATACATGTTTATTCAAACATGTACCAGTATGTATAAAAATATTGTTTTTAATTTTGGATTGATCAACTTAAAGCTGAACACTTCTCATGAAAGGCATAGTTTGCCATATTTTTTTTTTACTCATCACTATCCCTACAATTAACCCCTTGCATATGTCCAGACCTTTTTAAACAGTTTAGAGTTCTTTGCTGTACATGTCTCACCTGTGTGGACACACACTTTGCATTGTAATATTATTCTGTCAGAATGGAATTATCAAACTTTATGCCATTATTTTAAGCCAGAGGGAAAGTAACATAAAATATGCAGGTTTTATAACAGTGTGCTTGTATTTATTTATGAGTAGTGTTCAGCTTTAACAATTCTATACATTTAAAAGTATGGTGTATCTAAATAACTAATATTCACAGAAAGTCAAACACAGTGAATAATGTATATGCATTCTATATCTGATGTAAAACAGATCTTTAAACAATTTATACAAAGAAAACAAGTGTACTAAAACTGTAAACTCTCACATCACCAGTTACATGTATTGAAGTTTCACTCATGCTTTGTCATTAAGGATGAAAACAAGGTTCACCAATGCCAATATTGTCAAATGACACATGATATTATTAATGGAAATAAAACATTGGATATATGCATACACTATCATGACTATGATTTATCATTTTACATAAAATGATGCGATTCAAAGGATCATAAAACTTCGTCTTAGTTTTTAAAATTTGGAAAGAGCTCTTCAATGTAAATTTTTTTAAGCTTCGTGAGTAATGATTCCCAAAAAGAGTAGTCAAATTGGATGGGAATGACTAAAAAGTCTTTGATCGTATAAATAACAAAATCACATCTCTCCATTTGACATACACCCATTTGACCCTGCACCTGGGTATAATATTTATGACTTTTCTTCAACTGAATTGAATTTGTATCATCAACATAACAACAAAATGTTTTATCCTTGCACGCATCTTAAATAGTACACTGTCTCCATTTAAAAGGACACTTTACTTCCAAAAGATATTTCTACATTTCAAACTTTACTAAGCCATCAGGGCTTGCACCTAAGTAAGAGCAATGTGTATACAAAACCAGACCCATATCTTCAACAATGACATTGTGTTTTTTTTTTTTTTTCAATTTCATGTAAGCTATATATCTTTTTTTAGCAATGGGTTCTTGCTTAATCCCCCAATGCACAGCACTATTTTCTATAGGTTTACCCTGACCCAAGAGTCTACATATGATATTATCCGATTTTGTGGAGTCTTTCTTTGTTTTGATTTCATGAAAATTTGAAGCTGTTATACGAGCTACTCGAGCTGAAACCCACAAAGAATTGTTATGTTGCCCTTTAGTTCGAACTTCAATTTCATCAACTATTTCTTGACTGCATGTGGATATAAAAGTTAAAAAGTCAGATTGAGACATATTTTCATCTCGAACAGTTTTTTGTAACTCAATATATTTGTCCGAAAGGTGAAGAATGTGGTCACTAGTCTCTACTTCTTCAAAATGAGCAATATTTAGGTCACTTTGTACATCAATATTGTCATTAGCACATGGGGGAAGAATGTAAAAATTAGCAGCACGCGAGTTATTTCAAGTTTTGCACACAGTGAGTTCCTAAATTTTATGCTATCTACTTTATAATTCACCGTTTTTTTTTTCTTTTCATTTTCTCCAGATAATTTGATCTTTTTGAAACTCATGTCTTGCACATGTTTAGTATCTTTCTTTCTTTTGCTGGGTCGATTCCACTCACAAGGCTTTGAAGTGCATGGAACATCATCGTCTGCCACAGGGCGTTCTTCCAGGGCAAACAACAGTCCGGCAACATGGGTACATCCCTCACCAAGGCTGCAAAAACATAACATAATCATAAATTCATAATACATGAATTCATATCAGCTATGAGAGTTTATATCATTTATCAATTTGATTAAATAATGCTTATTCATTGAGTTATTAAAAATATAATTCAATTGTTTATTGTTAGATTTTTTGCTTTATGAATGCATGCATAATTAGGCCAAAATAAAATATGTACTCTTGTTTCCTGTCATCCGACCTACCCTACATTTTACCCTCCGACCCTAAAAGTTTTTATTACATTTTCATTTTGTGAGGCTATTTTCCTGAAATACTAAAGTTGAACAACAATATTTATAGAACTAATACATCACAAGTGTACAGGATACCTTTACTCTATAAATCTTTATTAACAAACTTGCTTTGTAAACTGTTAGCAAACTGTTTTATTTTTATTATATGCTATATGTCCTACTTTCATTGAATTTTGAAAATAAAATTTTTTCTCAAAATAAATTTTTTTCCCTACCTTCCTACCCTATTTTTTATGGTCAGGGGACAGGAAACAAAGGTATTTTTTCTTTGGGCCTTAAATAAATAATGAGTGAAATAAATCCATTTATTTCATAATTTTAATTTGGCATATTTATATCATTTAAGAAAGTGATTATCATTTAGCTAATACTGGTAATTCATACCCTGCGGGGCAAGTGCAACTTGCTCTCTGGACGTGGAAAGGTGGTTTCTTTGTCATTAGGATCCATTGCTCATACACACCCTGCTTCATTGAAGGATAACATTTTGACCGTATATAGCAATACTCGCTGTCAGGATTGATCTCATTCAACATAATCTTATGTATGTAGCCCTCTTTGAAAAAATTTAATCCTCTAATATATTGCCTATAGCACTGCATTTTTTGCATCGACAGTCCTGTGGCTACTATGGATCAAATAATTCTCCACATCTTGAATTTTAATGTTGGGAAACATATCCGATTTACCTGCCCAACCTGAATGCAGGTCTTTTATATCTGGTACAGGTACATCTGAAGTTTGACACGATTGATGTGGGGGTATTTGACTGGGCTTCGTGCACGAACGATCTTTTATAGCCTTCACTACACGTTGGGCGAGTTCCAGCTTGTTGCCACTCACTTTTATGTGATTTACTCGCAGGAATGTTTGTATTTGAGATTTGTGATAATTAAGTATATCTTCCACCGTTGAATGATAACGGCAAGTCTGTGCCTTCATTACGAAGTGGTTCCATCGCATCGTTTGGAATATGGCGCTATGGAACTCTTTACCGGAGGTGTACATACCGTCCCGCAGGAACGATAACTCGTATAAGCAAACATTACGAAAGGAGGGAATATAGAAATTAAAAATAAGAATGTTTTCATATAGACACTTTATACGGCAACCAAAAAATGGAGTATTGAATGAATAAATCGTGAGTAGAGTAGGAAAGGAAGCAGACAGTATCTATCTAAAATAAAACTTACTTTTCCTCGAAATTTGATCATTTTTGAGAAATAGTTTAATGCCTGACACTTATTTCCCTGAATAACTATTATAGCCTACTCAGGCTCAGACCAATCTTGGGTAAAGGAAATACCCATTTTTATATCAAAAATTCTAATATACATGTACACATGTAATAGATTCTGTTTAAGGTAGATATCCCAGACTGAGAAAAGCGTAGAAGTGTCTTTAGAAATGTCTGATGCAAAAACTTTGTCCAACGAATATCAGAACAGCTTTTTCCCAACACCATTATACAACTGATTGTAGGTACCTTTGGGATATTCAGAAGCTTTGTTGATCGTTTGTTCTACTCTAAATAAGCAGACAAGTCGGGTTAACAATTTTGGCTTCAGTACATCTGGTCAGATCTGTTTCTAACGTTACTCAGTTTCATCTGGACAACACATGCAGTACACCTATTCCGTTGTCTTTTTGTGTAAAACGATTTCATTTTTAATATTATAAACTGGAGGATTTTCCGCTCATTTGATTCTTGCTATTGCATTGCAGAGGTATTTTATCATCTGCCATCCCTTTGATCATCAAATGTCCCTAAATAACTGCAGAATTACTATATATCAGAAGAATATCATATGAATTCAAGTCATCTAATGTCACTGTTAATGCCTCTCTCTGCAAGGTTGATGATGGAACCAAAACTGCAAGTGCTATTATTCCATATTTAGGAGTTTTCATATGATATATATATATATATATATATATATATATATATATATATATATATATATATATATATATATATATATATATATATATATATATATATATATATATATATATATATATATATATATATATATATATAAAATAATTATTTTTCTGGATTAAAGTCTTTTAAAATATGTTTCATTAATACACAACAAGATTGCCACTTTTACTTAGTATTAAGAATAAAAGTAAAATTTGTGAGAGTGCAAGGATGTGGTAATCAAACCCACCCAACAATTAGAAAATTTGATAACTTTAAGATGAAATAAAATGTTAATATCTTTTTGTGTAAAATGCTATTAAAATATATAAGTCGTGATATTATACAGAAAATATTAACTTCAAACTTTTGTCAGTGCACCTTTAAAGTACATTCTACATGCATATGTAGTGTTGGTAAAGGATGAGGAAACGTTTTTTATTGTCCTTAATGATTTCATCATTTTTGTAGAAAATGTGTGAAGTCGAATGAAGAAAAGGGAATAGATGTGCCTGAAATACAGAATGCATAATTATGAAACTCCTTCAGGACAGACTTTTCGTTCTTTAACTGGGAAAATAACATATTTTGAAGGTTATATAGTATATACAAGTATGACTCGGAATAAATGATAAAAGTAGACAAGGTTACGAAGCTGGATTTATGTAGTACTATTCGCTTGCTTCTCTTACATTGACTTTTCAATATAAGTATAGAATTATTATTTCATAGAAGTGTTTTTTATTTGCATGTATTTGTTTCATTTATTTTGAATATAGATATTGACATGTTTATATTGTTAACAAATGTTCATATAATGGGGACTCGTATTGTTTATGATATCGATTAAATATTAATGATATTGTCATTTAATTGGGAAACGGCATATTTTAAAGGTACTCGCATATACAAGTATAATACGGAAGAACTAGAGTCGAGCTCGTTGCAAAGCAAAATAAAGGTCCCGTTGGAGCTGCGGACAGGATAAAGTGACCTTGCGACAACGTCATGCTACATTCTAAAGTACTTCATGTAAGCAGTCTTGTAAAATGGAGCAACTTTCAATGTTTCGCTGGTAAAGAGACTGTAAAGAAATTTACTTGACCTCGAATCCTCCAAATCACCTTGCATCGAACTCTTGTTATAAAATTGTTTCCTTGTGTTACCGACTTGAAAAGTTCATATATGTTCTTTTTAGATGTTCTTTTAGTTTATTCATTCAGTCCAAAACATCTTATCCTTAGTGACCCCTGAGTTATGGCCGTGTCACACTCAGCATGTTACAAACAATGTTTCAATTGTAGAAATACGATATAGAATTTACAGTTTCTCTGTCAATGACCTTTATTCGTGAAAGTTCTCTTGCATGAAGAAATAACGTACACTGGGTAAGAGCCATCCCAGTCTATGGGGCTGGTGTTCAACCACGTTCTTGCTTTGAGTCCAGATAATTTATGAGGTTCAACAAAATTTAAAGATTCATTGAGAATGTTTTATGTCCAGTTTGGATGGTACATTTTGTAAGTAAACTGATGATGAAATCATTTAAATTTAGATTAATGCAGTTTGTGTACTAGATACATAACAGCATTCAAAATGCCACTCAAACAAGACCCATCGGGATCAGAATAAACAGCGACCTCTAAAACATGTGGGATCAGGTGACATGGAGGATTGTGCATGCCATGGCGACTAATAAAAATCGCCATGTGCTCCTTGTCTAGCTGCAGATCTGTAGCATTATGATTTCTAACTTGTTTTTCATCATAACGCACATAATTATAATCAATCTATATATTTCATCTTTCTTTCAACCCTTCATAGTCGTCTCTACAAATGATCAACTAGCATGACTACAATTATTTGTTAGATTGCTGAAAATTCACTTCAAGAGCGTTTATTGCCTGTAGAGACAACTATAAATGATTGGGAGGTGGATAAAATATACACATTGGCTACAGAATGTGTCTAGAATTAGGGAGTGAAAGGTAGTTAATTGGCCAAAGCTAGAGAGTGGTGAAAATCTCCCCAAAAGTGCACAAAAAATATTGCGACGAAAATTGCACCTTTTTGCATAACGAGATCTGTAGAGATCTGTAGCGTTATGGTCAAAGACAAATATATATATAAAACCATAACGATACATACCTGTAGCTACTCCTTACTGTAAATCACTTTTTTTTCGCGAGAACTTTATTTTCGCGTTATTACGCGAGACAGTGTGCTCGCGAAAATTTAATTCTCGTGTATAATAGTATTCCTTAAGATTATATAGACCAATAACAACAATTCGCGAAAATTTTGTCTCGCTAATTAAGTGTCAATGACTATCTCACGAAAATAAGGTGTCGCGAAAATTTAGTGATCTACAGTACCTTGATTCGAAAATACATATGTAACTGTAAACTCAACGGACACTACAGTGTGTAAATAATAGCCTAATATATAACAAGTATTAAAAACGTCAGTCAAGGTTTGACTTAATGATTGTTCAAAGGTTTTAAAATGACAAATTATGTGACTAATATTTTTTCACGAGATTACGCTGCAATTTTGTCAGATTTCAAAGCAACAAATTGAGAAAAATATTGCATACGTTAACAAAGAAAATTCTTGAAAAATGGCTTTTATTCAGAGGCCAGTAAGTAATAAGGAGTTTTATTACAACTGTTTTTATAATACTTATCATACTCCTGATAACTTTTAAAAGAAATAATTGAAAACGAACTACGTTTTTAAACAAACAAACAAATATTACAAAAAACAAAATAAAAAAAAAAACAAAACGAAACACAAGTTACTTCTTAAATTATACATAGAAAAGAGACATAGAGAGGAATGAAAGGAGGGAAGAAAGTGGAAACAAAGTATAAGAATTAATGGGAAACATTCATAAATATAAACGTTTTTGGATTTATTTTAGCACATCCCTTCATTTCAGTGCAATAAGTTAAAAAAAATTGTGCCGTTTTTAAAAAAACAAAAATTCTTCAAGTTTATACGTACTAAATCGATTTACTGTGAAATAACTAATTTTCGTAGGGGTTCTTTTTCGTTGTTTTCGAGGTGTGAAGAAACATACGAATTAATGTCCACCATGAAAAGTAAAATGTTATACACACGACTACTAAAAAATATTCATTTATGAAATCAAATCCCCACGAACCCGTAGATTGTCCTCAATAATATTTGATGTTCAGTAATATCTTCTGTAATTAATATCATCTGAATAAAATTTTTCATTTTGATTTTAAAAGAGTAAATTGTAGAGGATTCATATGTCAATTTCAATTGTTCTTACCATCTGACGTCAGTCAAATAGGCAAGTGCACAAGATTGACAAATATTGGGCTCCCCACTTTTTATCTGACAAAATTAACATTCGGGTTGAATTATCCACAAATGAGCTCCCACAACTTTTAAAGAATTATCACAAAGAGAACAAATTGAAATGGAAATATTTGAAATTCACATAACACATGTTACAAATTAGATTAAGAAGACTTTTTTGAGAGAAACTGAAGTACAAGACATACAGAAAAATTGAGACATAAAATGATATCTTTTTTTTTCAACTTCTTTTTAATTTCATAGGTATAAAATTCGTAGACAACCTTCAAGATGAAAGAAATTCTGAGTATGAACTATTATAAAATGTTTTATTTTTAAAAATAGGAAACTTTAGCTAGTCCACGATAAATACAAAATAAATAAGGCCGGTTGTTTTAAAATTCTACAATCTATCTTTTAAAAACTGCAGTAAAAGATCCTGAAAAAAAAAAACAGGAAGACTCTCTTCGGTCTTTTTTTTTACGGGAAGGAACTATATTGATGTGTCATATTTCTTTATAAAAATATTTGTTTCGTTTCAAACTTCCCAATCAAATCTTAAGAAAAACAAAGAGTGCTTGTTCTCTTTGCTTCAAAGTTTAATCATGGAGGATGCACAAACTCTGTCTGAGGAATATTCGAAACAATTACTCCCCAACACAATTATACAACTGATTAGTGGTACCTTTGGACTATTTGGAAATTCTCTTGTTCTTTTGACGTACACTAAATACATAGAAGACGATAAAGGCTGCCGCTAATTCATACCAATTCTGGCTGTTGTGGATCTTCTGGGAACTGTTTCAAACGTTAGTAAATTTTACGTGGATGACACCATGCGGTATATTTACCCCCAGTGACTTTTTCTGTAAAACGTTTTCTTTTTTTAAATGGTGTTGACTGGAGGATTTTCGGCTCATCTGACCTTTGCTATATCACTACAGAGATACTTAATAATATGCCGTCCGTTTTGTCAGCAACTGTCCAAACAAATGCGCAGAGTTGCCGTCATGGTTATGTGTTTGATTTCCATAGGCTATGCATCACCAGTTCTAAAATTCAATAAGATACATACAAGCACATTAAATAATGTAACTGGTAAAATCTCTAGATGTGTGACCAAAAGCGATAATAACAAACCCATCGGCGTCGTACTCTACCTTGGAAGTTTACTGTTCATTTCCATCATTAAAATTTTTGTCACCTCCGTTCTTTATATTCCTGTGATTAAAACTATTTATAAAAGACGCTTGTATGTCAGACGCAATCAGTCGAATGATGTTCCTGATAGCAAAATTAATATCTCAAGCAGAAAATTACAAACATTTAGCGTTGGGGAAAATGCAGGTATAAAACGTTCACCACAGTCTAATGATGAAAACAATAAAATCGCCAGGAAAGACAGAGAGGCCAGAAGGAATATTAGCGTCATGTTTTTCGTCATCATTATTGTTTACGTAGTTTCGAGTCTTACATCATTAATAACGCAAATCCATCGATCTGCAACCAAAGAAGTTACAAAGGGGTATATTAGAAATATTTACGTTATCTGTTCCCGTTGTAAACTTTTTAATCACATTGCTAATCCATAATTTTACTGGTATTATGACCTAAAATTTAGAAACGAACTTCGAAGGTTTTGTTGCGATAAAATTCTTAGACATTGATTTTTTTTTCAAGCTTGAAACATTGAGTTGCATTTTTGCAATTTACCTTAACAGGAACATAAATAAATTTCATTGCCAACTAACTTTTTTGAGGTACTTGTCTTAGAGTTTTTAATCATGATACTTCTGTTACAATATTTATTTCCTTTGTATGTTGTTTTATTTTTTTCATCATTGGATTGAAAACAAAACATGCAAAACTGTGTACTTTTTGTATAGAAACATAAACTCGAAATGTTTCTTTTAAATACTTTATAAATATTTTGAAATGACATTGTTTATTTGATCCAAGCTATTCCTTCATAAATATGTTTGTTAATTTATTTCCTCATCGGAAGGTTTATACGTTGCCACACATTCAGCGCATGCTATTTTACTTCTCTTATTTAATTCCTGGACAGTTAAGATATATTTTAAATTAAAAAAAGATTAACTTAAGTAAAATAATGATGAGATCTATTATAATAAGAATGAAGCATATGATATATAATCATTAAGTATATTGATGATGAATTCAATTAAAATTATAATGAAATATGTGTACTAGATACATAACAGTATTCAAAATCAAAAATCCACTGAAACAATACCAGGGACAGAACAAACACGGATTTTTAAATCATCAGAGGTGGGATCAGGTGCCATGGAGGAGTGAGCATGCCTTCGCAACCGATCACACACGCCGTGTGCTCTTTGCCATGATTCGAAAATAACAGTAAATTTTATTGATAATGCAATGTGTAAATAATGACCTAACAATTAGTATAACATTCAACGTTTGATTTAATGATTGTTCAAAGTTCTGAATATGACAATATTTGTAATAATCTTTACGAATTTATGAAACACTTTAATCTTGTCCATTTGCAATGCTACAAATTGATAATAATATAGCATACTTTAACAAAAAAGGGTCATTGTCGATAAATAGCTTTTAATGAGAGGGCAGTAAGTAAAATGGAGCCATTTTACAACTGTTAATTATGGTACTATGGTACTTGATATATATATTAATTGATTATTTCTTAAAGAAATAGTTGAAAACGAAATGCGTCGTCTAAATAAACAAACAAATATTACCAAAAAAAAATTAAGAAAAAGGAAACACAAATAGTAAAATATAAGACTAGTCCTAGAACAAAGACAGAGAAAGGGAAAATGTTGGTTAGTCGAAAGAATATACAATATAAAGAAAAATAAATGGAAGAAAACATCCAGAAATAGAAAAGTTTCAAAGGATATCTTCACATCCTCACGGTTGTCGTTACTGAGGTCAGGTTAAAACAAAATAAACAGAGGCGCAAGAAAAGACCACCAATGAAATGTGAAATTTCAGAATATATGGTTAAAGAAAGAAAACTTAAAATAGAAAAAAGTTTTTTGATATACACTCAACAAAAAAAGAAAATGCATATTCAGATTAAACAAAAAAATCTTATTTTTCAGTTTAAACCTAATTTTTTTTATCAGTGATTTTAGAGTGCGTTGTGATAAAAATCTAACATGCCCTATTTTACGAATTGAAAAGTTAACTTGATGTCATTTTCATCGCTCCCCCTACCCAAGTTCTACGGGCATAACCATATGTACATTTCGACGTCTCAGCGCTAGTGGGTTAACAGTATACGGATATCGTGGACAAGTACCGGATCCTCTTAGGCTTTTGCGAACAATTTGTGCATTTTATGCTGATTTTATTAAGCAGAAATTGTAGCAGTAGTTTGTGCGGTAGTTCTCAATTTATTGGTGATGGGGAATCTGACGGTCCTGTCTGGGTATTGTAATCCACGGTCGGCCAGTTCTTGGTCTGTCAACTGTGTTCTAGGCCGGTGGAGACGTACGTTTGACTGCCACAAAGCCGATTGATGTACATTAAATTCAGTTGCAACCTCCTGTTGCGTAGCTCCAGTTATCATCATAGTTAGCACGTGTTGCGTTCATCTTTGATCAGGCGTGCCATTGCATTATCAACACAATGTTACATTGTTATCAAATTTTAAATATTGGCTTAATAGGAGTGTTTGTTACTCTTAATCCAAAATATCAATAAATTAGACCCCCATTTACAAAAAATCATGAAAAACAGGATTAATAAATGGAAATAATTCAACACTTGGGTTTTAAAACCCCATGTTGTCCTTTATATATATCACAGGTATCCAATGACAAAATGGTAGTTGTTCCATATTCTTTTTATGTGTTTTTCTTTTTTTTGTTGTTGACTATAGTTTGCATAGTGTTTACTTTTGTCTAGCAGAAAAACAGTATTTGTATAGAGTTCATTATATAAGAAATCGACAGAGTGGAAAGAGTTCCAAAAAATACAAAACGCAATGTTTTCTTGGGCATTGTTCATGTTATTATACGAGTAAAACAAAAAACATTTATTTTGCGTTTTGTTATTTCCATTTACAAGAGAGTTCCGTTGTTGCGATATTCCACGTCAGACGAAAAAAAGTAGATAACATACTGTAATCTATCATATAATATATCATGATAAATTTGCTACAGGTAGCAACACTCAAAACAAAATTTATACATCCGTGAAAAAATGATGTGCCCATATCATTCTGGTTATTTGAAAATAATCAATATACTTTAATAAAGAACACACAGACCGGCTATTTATTTAAATAGATTTGCATTTTTTGGCAGAATTATAGTGTACAGAACCCGAATACCTCTTCTTTTCATTGCAAATAAGCTTAAAAATATCGCCATTTTTAAAATTTATTGTCTTCAAGTTTACTAATTCAATTTTTTATCTTCTGTTGAAGATAGAACTAAAAAGTTATTTATTTACATTTACTACATAGTTACTTCACTGTCAAATATAAATTTTATAATAAGGGCGAACTTGACATTTTTGTTTACTTTCGACAAATCTTTATTCCTTTGCAAACAATATTGTATTATTTAAGCAGTCTTTGTTCATAATTTTTCAAATAGACAGGAGTAATTTTTTATTCTTTACATCATATTTTAAGCTAGTGCTGACTGTGAGCATTACTGATGTTCCCCAAACGCTCACCGACTCCCTTTTAGTGCTTTATTCCCTGTAAGTTTCATTAAAAATATTAAATAAGAATTGCATTATACATGCGCACATGTGCATGATGACCATGTCATTTTGTCTATGCTTTAAATATATTTTTTATTTATTGTAGATCACTAAATTTTTGGGACACCCTATTTTCTCAAGATAGTTTTTCACTCTTTATTAGCGAGACAAATCCTTCACGAATTGTGGTTATTGCTCTATTTAATCTTAGTGAATACTATCAAATTAGAGATTAAATTTTTTCGAGCATATTTTCTCGCGTAAGGAAGCGAAAGAAGATCTCGCGAGTATAGAAGTGATTTACGTATTGGTCAAAATAGTATGACGTTACGGCTTTATCAAGTATATTGTTCCTTCACGCATGCATAATGAGCGCCAACGTGCATGATGATAATGTGATCTTGTCTTTACTATACATACATACATATCTATACTGTACGTATCAAAACATTACATAAAATGTTAAGGCTATATCAAGTTAATTAGTACTTTTATGCATTTAACACGTGTGCAGGCATGTGAATGATGATCATGTCATCCTGCCAACATTTTTAGGGGTCAGGAGCCTCTGCTACAGGTGTATAAATTTCACAAAGAAAAAAAATTAATATGTCTAATATTTACTTTCATGAGCAACAATTGCATTAGAACCAAATGGAAAATAATTTGAAGAGTTAAGCGCTGCTTAATTTTGATGAAATCATTTTTATGTCAGATCATGATATGAAGAAATCTCAACACAGGGAACTGAAAGAGTAACGATTTATAATCACAACATTAGATTTATAATATGAGTGTAAATGAAAATCATCTAAGTATTATACCTATTAAAATCATGTTAGAAAACACCATACAATGGTGCTCCCTAAGTCAGCATATCACACTTTTGTATGTGGTTGTAAGATAAAATACATATGTGAGGAAATTTTATATTTTTATGTCTATTTTTTTTATATTTATAATATTTATTCAATCAAAAATATGTTATATGACCAAGTTATAACATATTTTTCTTATTTCTTATATTTATTTAGGCGTTTACCATATTTTCTATTCGATTATTTGTATCAAGTGTGTATAGTCTAATATTTTGTAAAGGCTTTTGTCGATCACTCTTTTGTAATCTTATTCCTGAATGGTGTATATTTTAATCAACTCAATCCACTTGCGCAGTAGATCTGTGTAAAATTACATATGTTCGATTGACAATACTTGACACACCAGCCAGGTTTCAAGGTCACAACACCTCGGTCGAACTGTCCATAGAGGTACTGTAGAAGTGGAAAATATTACGGTGTTTTTAATTTCACTATGTACATGATTTAAGAATTTTCCGCGAACTTTAAACCATCGTGATTATTATTTCACGTCATTTCTGCCTAGAAAAAGTCATAGTGCCTGAATATTTACAAACGATTCTCCGTGAAATTAAAACCACCGTAAAAGGTAACTTTCTAACAAACCGTGAAATTTTAGACACGTGAAATTAAAGACGTCTACAGTTTTTGCTTTTGTAATACTTTTCTTTTTTATAATTTTAATTTTACTTATCTGTTCTTAGGGGTACCCATGGCCAAGTCTTTGACAAAAAGAAATTTATGTTAAACATTTTTCATTTATAGTTTCTAGTATAACCGCTTAGAACGACAAAGTGTATGAAACACAAACATGAGGTTGTTCTTTTTATGTTTTCATACAGCGTATCCAAGGAAACTGTATACAATGTATACATTTTATTATTTTTTCTTTTATTAATTCTCATTAATGTATATATGTTTTAAATGATATGTTGTAATTCTAATCTCCAAATAGAAGATATAAAAAACGAATGGATAAAAAATTATATTTTGAATTTTCTATCTATTTGATGTTATATTTTGCCTAATGGGTAGAATAATTTATGTATCTTTTTCTAGACACAAAAGCCGTTGCTGTTTATTTGCTGTTGAATAAGATAAAGACGTGACCTGGTGATGTTCTTCTGTTACGGTAACACTAATTGAAATTCTTTAATTGTAAGAATTGTTTCCATTATAAAGGGTGTTAAGAAAGTTCGTTCCACATTTTTCTTTCATTTTCGAAAAGAATTACGGTGAGAAGATATATACAGTTTGTGATATTTCACGTCTACAGAGTCCATTCTTGCTATTGATAAGGTTTTAATAAGGGGAGGGAGAGTATTGAAACAGATGATGTCTGTTTAGAAAAATTAATAAAGACGCATATTTGTGACATATATTAAGCAACCAGGTCAAAACATCCTTTCGAATACTATGAAATAATTATCAAATCCGTAAAAAAATTCAAAATCACGAACCTATTGTTTTGAAAAGTGATCTATCGTCCTCATACCTACGCTCATTTGCTTGTCTGATGCAAGATAAGCTATGAAGAAACAAAAGTAAATTTATCCTTTATTTTCACTCAAAATGACCAGCATTTCTCTCATTCGGGTGCTTTAAAGATGTTAATATATATATATATATTTTCATATGGAAGAAAAATCCTATAATTTCCTGCTAGAAATGAATTGATATAAATTTGAAGCACACTCTAGTGATTTTGTCAAACTTGAAAATTCATCTCTTTAGTTAAGCACTACTTTGAAATTTTTGAAAATATTTCATCCCGGAACGAACTTTCTTAACACCCCTTATGTTAGATTTTATTGCATTGACTACTTAGCAGTCTCAGCAAGGAAACTTATGTGATCTGATTTTTTGTCAAAATTCGATTTTTATCTGTTTTGCCTACTGAAATAATATGTATTATGTTTGGAATAGATGTATCTTTCAAAAGCAGCAATCAAAAGTAGCAATGTATTCATTAGAATGTGACGTTTTGAGATCAATGTATTTCTTGCATACAAATAATTTTATTGAACAATATTGAGAATTATTTTAATTTCTATCCTTTTAATCAATGAAAATTTTAGGACGTCCTCTTCACTCCCTTATCAGTACTCTAACGTAAAACTTTAGCAGGCCTTACTTCACGACCCTTGATCATACATTCTAACCGCTGCGCTATGTGGGCGATTCTAGATCAGACAAATCTAACCACATCGCTATTTTAGTGACTCTAATTCAGACATTCTAACCGATGCGCTATGTGTGCGACTCTAGATCAGCCAAATCTAACCACTGCGCTATTTTAGTGACTCTAGATCAGACACTCTAACCACTGCGCTATGGTGCGACTCTAGATCAGCCAAATCTAACCACTGCGCTATTTTAGTGACTCTAGATCAGACACTCTAACCACTGCGCTATTTTAGTGACTCTAGATCAGACAATCTAACAACTGCGCTATTTTAGTGACTCTAGATCAGACGCTCTAACCACTGCGCTATGTGTGCGCCTCTAGATCAGAAAATCTAACAACTGCGCTATTTAAGTGACTCTAGATCAGACACTCTAACCACTGCACTATGTGGTCGACTCTAGATCAGACAATCTAACCACTGCGCTATTTTAGTGACTCTAGATCAGACAATCTAACAACTGCGCTGTTTTAGTGACTCTAGATCAGACACTCTAACCGCTGCTCTATGTGGGCGACTCCAGATCAGAAAATCTAACCACTGCGCTTTTTTAGTGACTCTAGATCAGACACTCTAACCACTGCGCTATTTTAACGACTATAGATCAGACATTTTAACCACTACGATAGGTAGTCGACTCTAGATCAGACAATCTATCCACTCTAACCACTGCACTATGTGGGCGACTCTAGATCAGACACTCTGACTACTGCATTTTGAGGAAATATAAATATCACATCCAGTAAGGAAAGAAGGATATTTTTTCGGGATTTTAGTACAGTACTTATGATTAACAGCTTCAAAACCTTAAAAACCCAAAACATTGTTAAAATTTAATTAAAAATGCAAAACTTTCATTTCTGTGAAGAGGGCTAAAAAGCAACTTTCGGTAATAGAAAGAAATTCATTCAACCGTTAAATAACTGATTTGTAAAGTAAAAGATGTCCTAGCGTTTTTGGTACATATTTATAACCCGCATATAATTTTCACACTGAAATTAGGGTGTTGCGTTTCTATTGATTGTGAGTATATATATCACTTAGAAGAACTGCCTCATTTCATAAGGAAAGTGTTCCCTCGTTTTTTTTTCAGAAAGGAAGTCTTTCGATGTGTCATGCCTCTGTATAAAAAGATTTAATTTTGTTTGATTTCACATTCCACTTTAGATTGAAGGAAAAAGGTACTCTGTGGTTGTCTTCTTTACTTAAAAGTGAAGATATGGAGGATGCAGAGACTTTGTCCAACGAATACTCGAAAGCCTTACTCCCCAACACAATTATACAACTTATAATGGGTACCCTAGGAGTATTTGGAAATTGTCTTGTTCTGTTGATGTACACTAAATATGTTGAAGACAACAAAGGATCCCGATATTTCATACCAGTTTTGGCTTTAGTGGACCTTTTCGGAACTGTGTTGAACGTAATAAGATTTTATGTGCATGACAATATGCGCTACACATTCGCTAGTGACTTTTTGTGTAAAATGTTTTCTTTTTCAATAGTGTTGACCGGAGGATTTTCGGCCCATTTGACCTTTGCTATAGCCCTGCAGAGATATTTAATGATATGCCGTCCGTTTGGTCAGCAACTGTCCACACAAATGCGCAGAGGTGTCGTCTTGGTTATGTTTTTGATTTCCATAGGCTATGCATCACCTGTTCTAAAATTTGATAAAGCATATACTAGCACATCAAATAACGTCACTGGCAACTTTTCTACATGTGCGACTAACAACGATACCTACAGACCCAGCGGTATGGTGCAATACCTAGGAATTGTATTATTCTTTTCCATCCTTAACATTTTTGTTACCTCCATTCTTTATATTCCTGTGATTAAAACTATTTATAAAAGACGTTTGCATGTCAGGCGCAATCAGGCAAATAGTGTTCCAGATGACAACAGTAATATTTCAAGCAGAGAATTACAAACATTTAGCGTTGGGGAAAATGCAGGTCTGCAACGTTCAGTACAGGATAAGGATGAAATCAACAAAACCCCAAGGAAAGACAGAGAGGCCAGAAGAAATATAAGCGTTATGTTTCTTGTTATTATTATTGTTTACGTAGTTTTTTGTCTTACGTTTTTGGTAACGCAACTACACTGATATGCAACCAGAGAAGTTACAAAGGGGTACGTTAGAATTATTTACATTTTCTGTCTCCGTTTTAATCTTTTGAATCACATCGCTAATCCATATATTTACTGGTTTTATGACCTAAAATTTAGAAACGAACTTCGGAGGTTTTGTTGCAGTAAAATTCTTAAAAAATGATTTTTTTTTCGAGATTAAAACATTGAGATGCATTTTTGCAATATGCCTCAATTTTAACAGGGTCTTAAATACAACTTCATTGTTAACTAAATTTTTTGACGTAATTGTCTTAGTATTCCTAGCACGATACTTCTATTACAATTAATATTTGTTTTATTATTCCGTTTAAACATTGGTTTTGAAAATGAAACATTCAAAACTATATACTTTTTGTATAGAAAAAAACTTGAATTTTATCAAGAAAAATTAAGCAAAATGATTATGAAATCAATTAAAATAAGAATGGAGTATGTGTACTAGATACATAACAGCATTCAAAATCAAAAGTCCATTCAAATTATTCCAATCAGAAGCAGAACAAACCCTGACCTCTCAAACATCAAATGTGGAAGCAGGAGTGCGCATGCCCTGACGACCGGTCACAAACGCCGTGTTATCCTTACCATGATCCGAAAACAACAATAAAAAAAATCAATCGACAGTGTGTGAAAAATGGCCTGAAAATTGGTCAGAAAAGCGTCAGTCAAGGTGTGACTTAATGATTGTTCAAAATTCTGAACATGACAATATTTGTAATAATTTTTAACGAGTTTATTAAAAACTGTTATCTTGTCCATTTTTAAACAATTGCTACAAATTGACAGTAATAAAGCATACTTTAACAAGAAAGTTCATTTCGATTAATGGCGTTTAATGGGAGGCCAGTAAGTAAAACTGGAGCCAATTACTACAATTGTTTATTATGATACTTGCTTATTTCTGAAAGAAGTAGTTGAAAACGAAATGAAATGCTTCGTTTAAACAAACAAACAAACAAACAAATATTACGAAAAACAAAATGAAACAAACGGAAACATAAATACTAAAATCTTAGATTAGATAGAACAAAGACAGAGAAAGGAAAAAGAATTTTTAAAAGTCGGAAGAAAATACAAGATAAAGAAAAATGTAAGAAAATATCTATAAATAGAAAGGTTTTAAAAGATATCTTCACATCCTCACGGTTGTCATTACTGAGGTGTGGGTAAAACAAGGTAAACAGAGACTGAAGAGAAGACTGCCAATCAAATGTACAATTTTAGAAAATATGTTCTTAAAAAAATTAAAATCTTGCTATAATTCTTAAAGTGTTTACGTTTGTCGAAAAGAAAAAAAAGCAATATCTTTATAGAGCTCATTATAAAATAGATAAATGAAATACATGTAAATTGAGCGAGAGAAGATAGTTTCAAAAGGATACAAAACGCAATGTTTTCTGGGGCATTGTACATGTTATTATAAAACACTGTTTAAATTTGTTTTTGATGATTGCGTTTTGTTATTTTCATTTATAAGAGAGTTCAGTTGTTAGGATATTTCACATCAGACGAGGATACTAGATAACAAATTGTAATTTATCATAGGATGAGTTCACCATGCATCGGACACATACCTTGCTTCGGACAACTTTAGGCAATAAACTCTCTTTCAACGTAAGAGTTCTGTGTATTTATTTGTTTCTGTCTTAAAGATGAAGACTTAAATTTTTTAATGTTATCGATTGTGTTTATCATGTTTTGAAAAAATACCCCGAGAATGGCCTTGAAGTTACGTCATATTTTACATCATCGAAGGGGAATAACCCGAAATTTATGCTTTTGAAATTTTTAGACTTATCGTTCGTTTAAGTTCGACTTCCACGGAACGAGTCGGACTTTGGTTATTTTGTCAGGGATTGGTAATTTTACATAAATTATAAAGAAATTTCACTTCAATGTTTGTTTAATTCTTGTTAGAGCTGCTTTTTAAACGCATTTTCCAAAATCAAAACAGAAAATCTTTTTTTCTGTTTTAAGCATTTTGCCCTTAGGTATTGACAAAACTCAATAAATAACACAGTTTACAAGATATTTATTGGTGCGAATATCAAAAGTTTAATGAACGCAAACCATCGTT
The DNA here is from genome assembly GCF_032062105.1 of Saccostrea cuccullata. Classification (NCBI taxonomy): domain Eukaryota; kingdom Metazoa; phylum Mollusca; class Bivalvia; order Ostreida; family Ostreidae; genus Saccostrea; species Saccostrea cuccullata. Next base: position 20,523 of record NW_026930409.1, on the reverse strand, counting down.
CACATAGCTAGATTTTACGGAGTAAATTTCCTCCCAAAACTATCACTGAAACAGTTTTCACTACCACATTACAATTTGAAAAAGGCAAAAATCTACCGGGTAAATTTCCTCTCAAAAATGACACTGATACAGTTAACATACAGTAGGCAATTCAAAAGCGACTATCTTTGATATAACAAGATTTCACGGAGTAAATTTCCTCCCAAAGAATATCACTAATACAGTATTCACTACAACAATTACAATTTAGAAATAGCAAAAATCTACAAAGTAAATTTCCTCTCTAAATTCACATTGGTGCATTGTACATTCATTATTTCAAAGCCAAAGGAACCATCGCTTACATAGCTAGATTTTACGGAGTAAATTTCCTCCCAAAGACTATCACTGAAACAGTTTTCACTACCACATTACAAATTGAAGAAGGCAAAAATCTTCAGAGTAAATTTCCTCTCAAAAATGACATTGATACAGTGTAATAGACAGCTACATTTTAGGGAGTAAATTTCCTCCCAAAGAATATCATTGATACATGTACAGTGTTCACTACTAATATTACAGTTTGAAAAAAGCAAAAATCTACAGGGTAAATTTCCTCTCAAAATAACAATGAAACAGTGTAATAGACAGCAACATTTTAGGGAGTAAATTTCCTCCCAAAGAATGCCACTGATGCAGTGTTAACTACTAACATTGCAGTTTGGTAATAACAAAAAATCTACAGAGTAAACTGCCTCTCTAAATTTACATTGGTGCATTGTACATTCAGTATTTCAATGCCAAAGCAACCAGCATTTACATAGCTAGATTTTACGGAGTAAATTTCCTCCCAAAGAATATCACTGATACAGTGTTCACCACTACAATTACAATTTGAAAATAGCAAAAATCTACAGGGTAAATTTCCTCTCTAAATTCACACTGGTTCATAGCACATTCAGTATTTTAAAGCCAAAGCAACGTTCGTTTACACAGCTAGATTTTACGTAGTAAATTTCCTCCCAAAGACTATCACTGATATAGTGTTCACAACTACATTACAATTTGTAAATAGCAAAAATCTAGAGAGTAAATTTCCTCTCAAAATGACATTCATACAGTAACATACAGTAGTCAATTCAGAAGCGACTATCCTTTATATAACACAACTTTATGGAGTAAATTTCCTCCCAAAGAATTTCACTGATACAGTGTTCACTACTAACATTACAGTTTGTTATTAACAAAAATATAGAGAGTAAATTTCCTCTCTAAATTCTCGTCGATGCATTGTACATTCAGTAATTCAATGCCAAATCAACCATAGTTTACATAGCTAGATTTTACGGAGTAAATTTCCTCCCAAAGAATGTCACTGATACAGTGTTCACTACTAACATAACAGTTTGGTAATAACAAAAATCTACAGAGTAAATTTCCTCTCTTAATTCACGTCGGTGCATTGTACAGTCAGTATTTCAAAGCCAAACAAACCATCTTTTACAGAGCTAGATTTTACTGTGTAAATTTCCTCCCAAAGAATATCACTGATACATTGTTCACCACTACATTTCAAAATAGAAAAAAAACTCTACAGAGTAAATTTCCTCTCAAAATGCACGTCAGTCCATTGTACATTCAGTATTTCAAAGCCAAAGCAACCATCGTTTACACAACTAGATTTTACGGAGTAAATTTCCTCCCAAAGAGAATCACTGATATAGTGTTCACAACTACATTACAATTTGAAAATAGCAAAAATCTAGAGAGTAAATTTCCTCTCAAAATGACATTCATACAGTGAACATACAGTAGTCAATTCAAAAGCAAATAGCCTTTATATAACAAAACTTTACGGGGTAAATTTCCTCCCAAAGAATTTCACTGATACAGTGTTCACTACTAACATTACAGTTTGGTAATAAAAATCTACAGAGTAAATTTCCTCTCTAAATTCACATTGGTGCAATGTACATTCAGCATTTGAAAGCCAACGCAACCATCGTTTACATAGCTTGTAGATTTTACGGAGTTAACTTCCTCCCAAAGAATATCACTCATACAGTGTTTACTACTACAATTAAAATTTGAAATTAGCAGAAATCTACAGAGTAAGTGTCCTATCAAACATGACATTGATACAGTGTATATTGGGCCTTTCGACAGCTTAACTTAAAGTAGTAAATACTCCCCCCCCAAAGTATAGCACTGATACACATGTACAGTTTTCAAAATATTTATAAACGTTAACATTTTCAAGTTAACAAAATCTACAGAGTAAATTTCCTCTCAAAAATGACATTGGTGCATTGTACATTTAATATTTGAAAGCCAAAGCAACAATCGTTTACATAGCTTTTTGATTTGACCATGTTTACGGAGTATATTTCCTCCCAAAGAATATCAGTGATACAGTGATACAGTGCTACCTACTAACATTTACAGTTTGAAAATAGCAAAAATCTACAGGGTAAATTTTTTCTCTAAATTCACATTGGTTCATTGCACATTCAGTATTTCAAAGCTAGAGCAACCATCTTTAACATACTAGATTTTACAGTCATTATTCGCAGTAAGAAAATAAACATTATATATAGAAAACCGCAGAACATCAGAGGGTTACTTTCCTCTAAAAATAAATTGATACAATATGCACTTTTTACAGGGAAAAAAACATACATGTTACATCTTCTTGAAAAAAGACTTTCGAGGGACATTTTTATCTCAATATACTAATGATGTAATACATTATTTTTAAATCTATAAATGAACAACATATAATCTATACAAACGCATACAGTTTTTTGACTGATTTCAAGCCGTATTCAACGAGCGGAGGGGGTTCAATGTGCATGCAGTAGCATGTTGACGTCACAAACAATATTCAAAGTACGATGAAAACTGTTTTGTCCAGTCTATATCCGAGAACGAAAAAGGAGAAGGAGGCAAGTCCCTCTCTTGATTATTGTCGAACAATTTGATTTCAAACACATCTGTCACATTTACTTTCTTTGACCGAAGCTCCACTTCTATGCTTTCCTTATGGCTTATGCAATTGAACACTTGCTGAATGCATTTCCAACATGTCCAAAAGAAATCTGGCCGCCATATTCTAAACAAATCCATAGTTGACCTATTGATAAAATTTTTAGACTCGTAAATCATCTCATATATTTGTTTTTATACTTTCAATTTTTCAAAACCCCTGGGCATTTATTTCTTCAGGCATGCCAGGTTACATGTTGTGCACCACAGTTAAGCAGTGGTTCTTGCACAATTTTTGTAAAATCGAAAAATAGTCTTTCCGTTGGTTTTTCGTATGGAAATTTCATTTATCTAAAGAACACGTACGTATACCCCCAGTCTACACACACATTCAGACAAACTAAGACAAGATAAATTTTATTTGAGGATGATGTCAATTTTCTCATATAAAACAAGATCATATACTATTGCATTAATCACGATTTTGCATTCAGATTAGTTCAGACAGGACATATGCAATTAAGACATTAATTACTAACGCCTTAAATTGAATTTTAAAAGGGGAGTTCAGAGAGATAAATGAAAGCAACTACCTTGACCAAGGATCGAAATCCTCATGAACTGTAGTTAAGGGTAGAATTCATTTGAAGACACTACCTTAATTACACTTATCGTAACATAAACATAATTATATAATTGTAAATATACCTTCATTGTTCAATGTTTGGTCTTGGTTTCAATATTTCTCCATTCATCAGAAAACAGTCACTTTTATATCCAGTCGTCACTTAAACCACTCCTGAAATAATTGCGTTCACAGAATGTGAGGCAGTCTAACTTGGTTTTCTTTCCCTAACTAATTTCGTATTCTCTGTGACTTTGAAGTAGATGAACAACTGGGCAGAATGCAAATATCCGATGCTGCCAATTTCAAAACTGCCATACACATAAATCATTATGTAGGATATAAAACGAGAAACGGAAAAATAAACTGTTTTAACACAGATCTTAAAAACAAATTCATCGCTTTCAAGATAAATGAATTAGGTTGTTGTGAGAGAAAATTGAGATGGTCTGCTTCTCATCATTTCACTATTTTCTTTTCCGCTGTATGAATCCCCGCTGTTACACTTGTTATCAACCCTTTGTATAGGATAGAGCTGCGGCCATGTCATAAAAATATGACCTAAATTAAGCTGTAATTTTAACATTTTCTCACCATCAAAATCTAAGCCTGTCAAAAGCACAAGTTGCCATACTATTATTTACAATTTGTTTATATTTAACATTATACTCTGCTGCGAGTGCATTAACATTATCTACTCGTGTCGTAGTATTTATCGTTTTTTGTAAATATGCGGTTTCAAAGATCATGAAGATGTGAAAAAAATCACGGACAATTATTCCTTTTCGATGATATATCTACACTAACACAATGAGATTAAAAAAGAGAAAAAATGAGCTTTATAAAAAAAAAAACTTTTTTTGACAATAGAACTCCAATATAATTGTAAATGATTTGATTTCTTTATGCCTGTGTCTTTCGATCCTATTGTAATTTATTATTTACAGATTATTGGATGTCAGACTGCCAAAATTGTGAAGAATGATAGTAAAAATTTGAAATATATATTATTTTATGTAGCGTAATTACAGTTACACAATCGTCTATTTCTTCTTTTTTAATTTAAACATGCCTTTTTTTTAACTTTCAACACCAATACTGTATAATTTGTATATTTACAAATTTAAAGAAATATACATGTATAAAAAAGATTTTAACTATAGGGGAACTTCGATAAGGCCGAGATTGTCTTTTCTTTTACACTGGCTGATATCGAATTTTTTTTATTAAGTTGAATTCCCGAGTGTTTTAGCATTACTATCTTTGAAATATTTAATAATTAAAAAATGCACAGATAGACTAACTTATTTTTGAGAAATTAAAAGAAAAAAACTGTTTTTAGCAAAACTTTTCGACAACAGATCTTACATGTCTTGTCGAAAGGGTTCGGGAGAATTGCTATTATTAGGTACATGAAGTTACCAAAATAAAAAAAAACATTCTATCTTAGTTCAAAATATAGTGTCTATAAAATTATTTTCTTTATTCCATGTTATGCAAAACAATCCCACACAGTTAAGTACATATGGTTATCAGATCTTCCACCCATTAATTCTCGAGTAGGAGCAATATGTGCTCAGCATGTATTCTTTAGGTCTATGAAGGTATCACACTGCCCATCCTGCAGAAGTCGATCGCCATTACTTTCAGTCACTCAATTAAATGAAAAAATACACTTTATTGCCTAGATATCAAGAAAAATTATGCTTAAATAAAAGAAAGCATTTTTTTTTTATTTTAAAAATGATGTACATATAAATTTGAATTTTTAAGTCCAGAACAAAATTTTATCAGTATTGCTTTTTCCTTATTAATTATTTTATTTTTGTTATATATTTTTAAAAGTTGATTTTAGCAATATAGATAGATATCCTTTCTAAGAAAGGAAATTTGCCAAGAAAACCTTAGCATTCTATCCGGAGAGCGAACTCAATAAAAGCCGAATTAACGTTAATCTGTGAAACTTCCCCGAGAAATCTTGGCGAGGTAATTAATGTCTTAAGTTAATTGGGTTTAAAACAAAAGTACAAAACTAATTATTAAGAAGCCTTTGCACCCATTCTTTTTTTCGGGGGGGGGGTCATATTAATCAAGGATCCACCCTCCTGAAATCGAAATCTGCTGCCGTAAACTGTCTTGCCAGAGTTTGGGGAATATGGGTGATTTGCATCAATTACACTTTTATTGACTTCATCGGTGTGCGTCAATCGGACAAGATTTCTTTGCATGTAAATGTTAACTGTTCATATTTTTGTTATATCCTGAAAAATAAACATTTTCAATAATGTATTAATTAATATACTGTCACATGAAATAATTATACATGCATATGCGATACATGTAGTAGTAGTGTATATGTAAAACATGTAAGTAGTAAAATGGAATAAACTTCAATGGATTTACATTATTGACAATTTCTCAGAGGTCAGCTTGCGCTTTCAGGTTTGATAGATAATGTATCTAGATGCTTACAAAATTTAAGAATAACAGTCTTAGTAATTAAGATCAGATGTATAACACCCAATACACCATTATCGAATACAAGTCATAAATAATAAATTACAATTAGGAATAGAAAATACAGGCATATAAAAAGGAAGGAGATATATATTTTTTTCTATTTTAAATTATTTACATAATTTGAGTTTTTAAAATTAAAAGTTCAAAACATCTTTTATCAGTATTGCTTTTGCGTTAGCTTTTTCTAAAGTCTATTTTTCTCTTTTTTTGACCTCATGGTGTTAGTGTCGATAGATCAACTAAAAAGAATAAAAGTCCATGATTTTTATCACATCTTTGAAACCTCAATCTCGGTTACTGCTGCATGAGAAGATAATGTTTATGCAATTGCAGCAAAGTATATGTTACATATCAACAAAATGTAAATAGGGCGACCTGTGATTTTGTCGGGCTTAGATTTTGATGGTGAAAAAATGTGAACTTACAGCTTGATTTAGGTCAGAATATTATGACATGGCCGCACCTCTATCCAATACAAGGGGTTGATTACAAATGTAACAGCGGGGATTCATTCATCGGAAAAGAAAATGATGAAATGATAAGAAACAGACCATCTCAACTTTCTCTCACAACAACCTATTGACGCTAATTCATTCATTTATCTTGAAAACAATGAATTTGTTTTCAGGTTCTGTGTGAAAACAGTTTATTTTTCCGTTTCCCGTTATTTACTCCACATGATGATTTGTGTGTAAGGCAGTTTTGAAATTGGCGGCATCAGATATTTGCATTGTGCCCAGTGGCTTATCCACTTCAAAGTCGCAGAGAACAAGTTAGAGAAAGAAAACCAAGTTAGACTGCCCCTCAATAAGTGATCGCAATTATTTCAGGAGTGGTTTAAGTGACGACTGGATATAAAAGTGACTGTTTTCTGATGAATGGAGAAATAACGAAACAAAGACCAAACATTGAATAATAAAGGTAAATTTACGATTATATATGTATATGTTATACATAATTAAGGTAGTGTCTGGCATAAGAGTTCTATCCTTATCTACAGTTACATGAGGATTTCGATCCTTGGTCAAGGTGGTTGCTTTCTATATTGTGTGAAATGCTAAACACTTTAGCGATCATATTATTTGTAGTAAAACTACCTGCATGTACATGTTATCATTTACCTCTCTGAACTACCCTTTTGGCGTTAGTAATTAGTGTTTTAATTGCAAATGTACTGTCTGAACTAATCTGAATTCAAAATCGTGTTTAGTGCAAATGTATATGATCTGGATTTATATGAGAAAATTGACATCATCCTCAAATAAAATTTATCTTGTCTTAGTTTATCTAAATGTGTGTGTAGACTGGGGGTATATGTACGTGTTCTTTAGATGAATGAAATTTCCATACGAAAAACCAATGGAAAGACTATTTTTCGATTTTACAAAAATTGTGAAAGCACCACTGCTCGACTGTAGTGCGCAACATGTAATCCGGCATGCCTATAGAAATAAATGCCCAGGGGTTTTGAAAAATTGAAAGTTTAAAAATAATTATATGAGATTATTTACGAGTCTAAAAATTTTATCAATAGGTCAACTATGGATTTGTTCAAAATATGGCGGCCAGATTTCCTTTAGACATGTTGGAAATGCATTCAGCTAGTGTTCAATGGCATCAGCTATAAGGAAAGCATAGAAGTGGAGCTTCGGTCAAAGAAAGTAAATGTGATAGATGTGTTTGAAATCAAATTGTTCGTCAATAATCAAGAGAGGGACTTGCCTCCTTCTCCAATTTTTCCTTCTCGGATATACACTGGACAATACAATTTTCAACGTACTTTGACATATTGTTTGTGACATCATCATGCTACTGCATGCGCATTGAACGCCCTCCGCTCGTTGAATACGGCTTGAAATCAGTCAAAAAAACTGTTTGCGTTTGTATAGATTAAATGTTGTTTATTTATAGATTAAATAATAATGCATTTCATCATTAGTATATTGAGATAAAAATGCCCCTCGAAAGTCTTCTTTTCAATAAGATGTAACATGTATGTTTCTTTCCTGTAAAAAGTGTATATTGTATCAATTTATTTTTTAGAGGAAATTAACCCTCTGATGTTCTGCTGTTTTCTATATATAATGTTATTTTCTTACTGCGAATAATGACTGTAAAATCTAGTATGTTAATGATGGTTGCTTCGGCTTTGAAATACTGAATGTGCAATGAACCAATGTGAATTTAGAGAGGAAATTTTACCTGTAGACTTTTGCTATTTTCAAACTGTAAATGTTAGTAGGTAGCACTGTATCACTGATATTCTTTGGGAGGAAATTTACTCCGTAAACATGGTAAAAATAAATACGGCTCGGTTTCAAATACTGAATGTACAATGCACCAATGTCATTTTTGAGAGGAAATTTACTCTGTAGATTTTGTTAACTTGAAAATGTTTACGTTTTATAGATATGTTGAAAACTGTACATGTGTATCAGTGCTATACTTTTGGGGGGGGGGGATTTACTCCGTAAAGTTAAGCTGTCTAAAAGACCCAATATACACTGTAGCAATGTCATTTTTGATAGGACACTTACTCTTTTGCTAATTTCAAATTTTAATTGTAGTAGTAAACACTGTATGAGTGATATTCTTTGGGAGGAAATTTACTCCGTAAAATCTACAAGCTATGTAGACGATGGTTGCGTTGGCTTTCAATGAATGTATATTACACCAATGTGAATTTAGAGAGGAAATTTACTCTCTAGATTTTTATTAGCAAACTGTAATGTTAGTAGTGAACACTGTATCTGTGATATTCTTTGGGAGGAAATTTACCCCGTAAAGTTTTGTTATATAAAGGCTATTTGCTTTTGAATTGACTACTGCATGTTTACAGTATGAATGTCATTTTGAGAGGAAATTTACTCTCTAGATTTTTGCTATTTTCATATTGTAATGTAGTTGAGAACACTATATCAGTGATAGTCTTTGGGAGGAAATTTACTCCGTAAAATCTAGCTGTGAAAAAGATGGTTGCTTTGGCTTTGAAATACTGAATGTACAATGCACCGACGTGCATTTTGAGAGGAAATTTACTGTGTAGAGTTTTTTTTCTATTTTAAAATGTAGTGGTGAACAATGTATCAGTGATATTCTTTGGGAGGAAATGTACTCTTTAATATTTGGCTATGTAAACGATAGTTTCTTTTGCTTTGAAATACTGAATGTGCAATTAACCAATGTGAAATTAGAGAGGAAATTTACCCTGTAGATTTTTGCCATTTTCAAATTGTAATTGTAGTGGTGAACACTGTATCAGTGATATTCTATGGGAGGAAATTTACTCCGTAAAATCTAGCTAATATGTAAACGATGGTTTCTTTGGCTTTGAAATACTGAATGTTCAATGCACTAATGTGAATTTATGGAGGAAATTTTTTCTGTAGAGTTTTTTTTTCTATTTTGAAATGTAGTGGTGAACACTGCATCAGTGATATTCTTTAGGAGGAAATTTACTCCGTAAAATCTAGCTATGTTAACGATAGTTTTTTTTGGCATTGAAATACTGAGTATACAATGAACCAATGTTAATTTAGAGAGGAAATTTACCCTGTAGATTTTTGCTATGTTCAAAGTGCAATTGTAGTGGTGAACACTGTATCAGTGATATTCTTTGGGAGGAAATTTACTCCGTAAAATCTAGGTGTGTAAACGATGGTTGCTTTGGCTTTGAAATACTGAATGTACAATGCACTAATGTGAATTTAGATAGGAAATTTACTCTGTAGATTTTGTGCTATTTTCAAATTGTAATTGTTGTAGTGAATACTGCATCAGTGATATTCTTTGGGAGGAAATTTACTCCGTAAAATCTTGTTATATCAAGGATAGTCGCTTTTGAATTGACTACTGTATGTTAACTGTATCAGTGTCATTTTTGAGAGGAAATTTACCCTGTAGATTTTTGCCTTTTTCAAATTGTAATGTGGTAGTGAAAACTGTTTCAGTGATAGTTTTTGGGAGGAAATTTACTCCGTAAAATCTAGCTATGTAAACGATGGTTTGCGTTCTTTAAACTTTTGATATTCACAAATAAATATCTTGTAAACTGTGTTATTTGTTGAGTTTTGTTTATACCTCACGGCAAAATGCTTAAAACAGAAAAAAAAGATTCTCTGTTTTGATTTTGGAATGCGTTTTTACTAGTATGTTATTTTCACCGTACATCGGACACAAATTAACCATGCATCGGACACTTTTCGATGCAAAGATAAATACTACCATTTTCATACAGAACCCAGCTCACAGCCGTTTTTTGCGGAAAAAGAAAATAAAAACTCCATATTTTCAGTCAAAATACAATTTATCGATATATGACGTCTGGAATTTGACTCAATTTATTTCTGAAAACCAGAGTATGATAAACCATGAGAAAAAGGCGCGAATTACAGCATTATAAGCATTTTAACGCATTTCAAAGGCAGAGTGAGGTCTCTTGAATCATTCTACATTTGTGCAACGATATCGTCAATTAAATTTAATTTGAGGGTTATTTCTTAGATAAAATATGAAAATATATCCATATCAAGGATTTTAAAGCACTGTGATAAAAATATGATATTTTTGCGATCTAAATACCGTCTGTCCGATGCATGGTGAACAATGTTCGATCCATGGTGAATTCTCAGTTATTCCTAAAAACTCGATTTTGGGGGATATTTTCTCAATAAAGGGAATATAATTGTGTCCTAAATTGATATTTTAATCACAAACTAAATGTTAAGCTCCATTTTGATAACTTTCCGTCGGTAGCGATATCGCTAGAACTTGTTAAAGTACAAGGTGTCCGATGCATGGTGAATTCACCCTTTATCATAAATTTCCTACATGTAGCAACACTCAGAATAAAATTTATATTTATCTTTGAAAAAGTGACGTGCACATTCTGGTTATTTTAAATAATCAATAATCTAATAAAGAACAAATTAATCAGTCCAGCTATTTATTTAAATAGATATGCATCTTTTGTCATAGTTATAACGCACAAAACCCGCATACCTCTTCTTTTCAGTGCAATAAGATTAAAAATCGCTCCGTTTTTTTCAATTATTTTCTTCAAGTTTACACGTACTATTTCTTTTTTTATCTTCTGTTTAAGAGAAAACTAAAAAGGTATTCTGTTAACATTTCCTACGTAGTTACTTCATATTGTCAAATATACATTTGATAAGGACGAACTGGGCATTTGTTTTTTCATCATTACATTTGACAAATCGATATTTCTTTACAAACAATATTGTATTATCTAAGCAGTCTTTATTCATTATCGTTCAAAAAGACAGGACTTTTTTATTGTTCTTTACATTAAATTAAGGCACATTGATACTCTGATAAGAGAGATAACTCTTAATGAATAAATGTCTATAATTCCTTTATAAATTTCTTAAATTTAGGTGCCATTTTTGTCAAATTTTTCCCCGCAAGCCATGCTAAAATTGATTGTATTTTATTCATCATATACATTTGCTTTGGAAAATCATAAAAGTTAAAGAAAAATTTCATATAAGTGAGCAGAGGGTTTATGAACCTTTAAAAAACTAGCGTTAACTGTGACAGGAACCGTTACAGATGTTCACCAGACGCTCCCTGACTCTCTATTGGTGCCTTATTTCCTAAAGGTTTCATTGAAATTCGGAATTCAAATACAAAGGAATTTGTACGTTTCACGCATAATACATGCACGCATATGCATGATTACCATGTCATTTCGTTCAAGCTATAAATATATTTTAATATGCTGTGGACATTTAATTTTCGCGACACCTTATTTTCTCGAAATAGTCATTGACTCTTGATTAGCGAGACATTTCCAAATTTCAGGAATTGTCGATAATGCTCTGGTTAATCTCAATGAATACTATTATACGCGAGAATTGTTTTTAAACATCTTGAGGTACATACAACTTCAAACAACTTAAGTCGGTCATCTCACAATTAAATCATTCTTTCTGAGGCATATCAAAAATTAGATCTACTAAAAAAACTTTAATTTAAAATAAATCGAAAAACCCTTTCTTCATGTATACCTCATTTAACCGTCCCCAAGTCGAGTATGTTTCAGTTGTATGAGGAGATTTTCTATCTAATCGATTCTGAAACATTAGATAAATTGAAACTACACGTAGCTTGAATTGTAACTGGAATAACTATGATTGCTTCTAGATATTCCTTGTGTTTTGAGACAGGATGGAGACCGCTCAGCGATAGATGCAAGATCCAATGATTAATACATGACATGTATAAAGTTCACAATAATTCAGTGTCTGTCTGTCTGTCTCTCTGGCTGTCTGTCTGTCTGTCTCTCTGTTTGTCTGTCCGCAAAAACTTTAACCTTGCCCATAACTTTTGATTTAGTGGAGCTATGACTTTCATATTTCATATTTGTATTCCTTGTGACAAGACCTTTCTTTGGGTACCACCAAATTTAACCTTTTGACCTTGACCTTTGAGTTTGACCCACTTTTACATGAAAATTTTAAAATTTTACTTTGGCCATATCTTTTGAACAGTAGATACCAGGACATTTATATTTCACATATGTAATGTTTGTTAAAAGACCTTTCACTAGATTCCAACAACCTTGACCCTTTGACCATGACCTTGTAGATTTCTGTACTTGTGAAAAAACTTGAACATTGGCCATAACTTTTGAAGGGTAAGGGATAGGGCTTTCATACTCCATACATATAATCCTTGTGAGAAGACCCTTCATTGGATACCAAGTACTTTGACCCTTTGACCTTGACCTTGAGATTGATCTACTTTAAAAAAGCAAACCTTGACAATAACTTTTAAAGAGTTAGGGTAGTGCTTTCATACTTTACATATTTGATCCTTATTACAAGACCTTTCATTTGATAACAATAACTTTGACCCTTTTGACCTTGACCTTTGAGTTTGACTTACTCTTTAAGAAATTGAACGTTGACCATAACTTCTGAACGGTTAGGGCTACGGCTTTCATGCTCTACATAAGTATTTTATGTGGCAAGACCTTTCATTTGATACTAATAGCATTGACCTTTTGACCTTGACCTTGGAGATTCTTGTACTTATTAATAAACTTTAACATTTGGTTACTTTCAAATTTCACAATTGTTTTCCAGTGGGAATACCCTACTTTTGGTACCAATTAATTAAATTTGCAGTGCTTAGTTTTTATGAAATGATTTTTTACGTCAGATCTTGATATGAAGAAGTCTCAACACAGAGAAAAATAAGAGTAACTATTTACTATCACAACATGAATTAAAAAAAAGAGTGTATATGAAAATCAACTTAGTATCATACCAATCAAAATCATGTTTCGACACATAATACAGCGCTGCTTTCTAAGTCAGAATATCACAATGCTGTATGTGGTTGTAAAAAAATACATCTGTGCGGAAGAGTTATCTTTTTTCTGAATATTTAATTCCATTGGAGAAAAATGTAATGCTTATTGATTGCATTTGGTAGGAAACGTTTCCGTCATATGTTAGAATTTATCGAATTGATTACCATCTACAGAAATATTATTTATTATTCTCCTACCTGTGAAACCGGAGGGAAAATAGGTTTTCCCTGAGTCTGTTCGTCGGTCTAGCAATTCTATGTTTGTTCGTCAGTCTGTCCTCCTTGGTCTTAACGCTTGCAGATGCTGAGCTGATTTTAGGAAGTCAAAATATATTGATGAGTTACAGTTTAAAAGTTTTTAGCTCACCTGAGACGAAGGCTCAAGTGAGCTTTCCTGGTCAAAATTTGTCCGTTGTCTGTTGTCGTCGTTGTCGTCGTCGTCGTCGTTGTCGTTAACTTTTCAAATTTTCGACTTCTTCTCAAGAACCACGGCACCAATTTCAACTAAACTTGGCACAAAGTATACTTGAAGGGAATTCAAGTTTGTTCAAATGGCCACGCTCTTATGAAAGGAGGGATAATTCAGAAATAGTGATTTTTTGATTGATTGTATACTGTTTAACGTCCCTCTCCAGAATATTTCACTGATATTGCTGATGAAGGGCTGCAAATTTACAGGCCTATGCTCGGCACCTACGGCCTTTGAGTAGGGAGGGATCTTTATCGTGCCACACCTGTTGTGACACGGGGCCTCGGTTTATACGGTCTCATCCGAAGGACCGCCCCATTTAGTCGCCTTTTACGACAAGCAAGGGGGTACTGAGGACCTATTCTAACCCGGGTCCCTTACGGGGGCAGAAATAGTGAAAATTTGATGGTATGGTTTAAAAATCTTCTTGTTAAGAACCACTGTGCCAGGAAAAATGAAACTTATAGGAATGCATCCTTAGGTAGTGTAGATTCAATTTTGCTTAAATCATGACCTCCGGGGGTTGGGCGGGGCAACATTGGCCGATCAAAATTTTACATAGAAATATGCAGAAAAAAATCGTTTTAAGTCTTTTTCTCAAGAACCACTGTGCCAGGAAAGGTGAAACTTAAAGGCAAGCATCCTCAGGTTGTGTAGATTCAGGTTTGTTCATATCATGACCCCCGGGGTAGGGCGGGGCCACAATGGCCGATCAAAGTTTTACATAGAAATATAGAGGGAAATTCTTTTAAAATATGGTTTTTGGAACGGCATCAATGATCATATTTTTATGGAAGCATCCTAAGGTAGTGGAGATTTAATTTTGTTCACACCATAACCCCTGGGGGAAGTATGGGGCTTCAATTGCCAATCAAATTTTAACATAGAAATATATAGGAAAAGTCTTTAAAAATTTTCTTCACAAGAATAGCAAAGCCATGAATGATCATATTTTTATGGAAGCATCCTCAGGTAGTGGACATTCATACTTGTTCAAATCATGACCCCTGGGGATAGGGCGGGCCACAACATGAATTCTACATAGAAACATATAGAAAAATCTTTAATAATCTATTTTTCAAGAGTAGCAAAGCCATAATTTGTCCAATTCATATGGAGACATTATCAGGCAATGTAGATTCAATTTTGTTGACGTCATGACCCCTGGGGGTAGGGCGGGACCACAATGTAAGTTCAAATGTAAAGGGCAATAATGCCACAGGTAGTCAAAGAAATATGCAAACATCCCTCCTTACTGTCGATTCAAGTTTGTTAAAATCAAACCCACTCCCATTTCAGGATTTGTTGGGACTACTATTGGGTTTAAACTTTTCTATAATAAACTGATTTCTGCTTTTTTTTTTCTAGCTACATTGCTCAGGTGAGCGATGTTGCCCATGGGTCTATTGTAATTTTTTCATACTATAGTTTAAAATCGTGTTCGTGCTGCACTTATTTAATAATCTACAAGAGATTGTCATGTTAAAAGTTATTGATTTAAGACTTGTTGGGTAGCTTAATCGAAAACAGGAATTATAAAAGATCTTAAAGAGAAAAGGGTAACCAGCCGGTAGGGCACATACATTGCTTATGCAAAACTATCAGAATGCTTGTTCTTTTTGGAATAAATTTATATTTAAAAGTAGCGATGTATTGATTAGCAATCGCTGTTTTGAGAAGAATATAATTGCATATGAATAATACCATTAAATTATATTGAACCTTATTTCAATTTTCATCGTTTTAAGCATTGAAAATCCTGGGAAGCGCCTTGCACTTCCGCAAAAACCTCATCAGTACCGTACCCGAAAACTTAAGCAGGCCCTTTCGCGTTTTTATAGCAGACGTTCTAACCACTATGTGGACCAATATACTTTGAAAGTAGATGCATATTGTCGCCGACAACAAAGATTTGTACTAAACAACAATGTGTACCGTCACAACTCGTCACTGCACAATGACTCTTAATTCGAAGTCAAGGGCTGAATTCGAATCCGATGTTTTGCTATTCATTAAGTAGTATTGTTCACACCAGGTGTAAAATAAGCAATCAATAATTTTTAACAATATGCTAAGGGGATATATAAAATAAGCATGAAATGTGAACTCAATTCTTACAAATTTATTGTTTTGGTTATATTTTAAACACAAAAAAAATTATTTTAACAGTGTTTGCTACATTGCATAGTATAATGGTTAAATTATATTTGAATTTACATACAGAATATAACTATGTTTTTAATTATTGATTTTTATATCAGTGTTTTTAATAAAGTACAAAACATACAGACAATTAAAAAAAACACAATGCTTTTGATTTACCAACTTCGTTTTAAATCAAACGGCTTGAAATATACATACATCCTTAAAATCTGAATTTAAATCAATTCTTGGAAAAAAAAAGTGTGTTGCTAAGCCAAAGTAGAGACAAAATAAAATATGTCCGTTCTACTTTAATTTTAATATCTATATACAGTGGACCTTCAGATATCCGGACCCCAGATATCCGGATGCTTCAGTATCCGGACGATTTTTGTCGGGACAGAATTTTTAAATCTTATTTTGTCTTTTTTAACTGTTGATTCAGGTATCCGGACGCTTCACATATCCGGACAAATTGACTAGGAACCAAAGCGTCCGGATAAATGAGGCTCCACTGTATATATCACTTAGAAGAACTGCCTGGTTTCAAAAGGAAACTGTCCCCTCGTTTTTTTAGGAAGGAAGTCTTTTTATGTGTCATGCTCCTGTTTATCAATAACTGTAATCTTGTCCATTTTCCATGCTGCATTTTTAGAATAATAAAGCATACTTTAACAAAGAAAGTGCAATGTCGAATAATAGTTTTTAACGAAAGGCCGGAAAGTAAAACTGGGGCCAATTATTACATCTGTTTATTATGATACTTTGTGTACTTGATTATTTCTGAAAGAAAAAGTTGAAAACGAAATGCGTCGTCTAAACAAACAAACAACTACTTCGAAAAAAAAGAAACAAAGGGAAACACAAATAGTAAAATCTTAGATAAGATATAAACCATAGACAGAAAAAAAAAAAAAAAGAAGGGAAGAAAATCGAAAGAAATTCAAGATAAAGAAAAAAATGGAGGAAAACATAAATAAATAGAAAGGTTTTAAAAATATCTTCACATCCTCACGGTTGTCGTTACTGAGGTCTGGTTAAAACAAGATAAACAGAGGCTGAAGAAAAGGCCGCCAATCAAATGTACAATTTTAGAAAATATGTTAAAATAAATGGAAAATTAAATAGAAAATTTATCTTCATTCAGTTTATAAACGCTTGGAAAAGATTGGACGATGACCAAGGCAACAATACGGAACTCGTGAAAAACCAGACTGGTGCCTGCTTCTCCTCTCAACACGTCATGTCCAGTTAAGAGATCTTCATTGATCAGATAAATGGGAAAACACAGGATCAAAATTTGAGAGAAATTCACATAATTTGAATCCATGTATGCCATTTTCCTTAAAGTAAAAAAACTGTTGAGTCCATATTATGGTAAGTTAGTACTTGATAAACATCGTTCTTACGAATTTGTCCTTTTTCAGAAATTAAAGAATTTATGATTGATTGATTGATTGTGTATTGTTTAACGTCCCTCTCGAGAATTTTTCACTCATATGGAGACGTCACCGTATTCCGGTGACGGGATTCAAATTTTGACCTTTACTCGGCACTCAGGGCCATTGAGCAGTGAGGGATCTTTATCGTGCCAACGCCTGCCGCTGACACGGGGCCTCGGTTTTTAAGGTCTCATTCGAAAGATCTGCAACTTTCACTTCAAAGTGCCGAGCGCATGGCGAAGGAACAGTTGCTACCCTTTTTAACGACTAGGTCATTCGCGGCCGAGATACGAACTCATGTCCTCTCAGTTACGGAGCGAGCGCTGTAACGACTGAGCTACCGTGAATACTGTACAGAACTTCTATGCTATACGACCACTTCTTGAATGCAACAAAGCACCTTCACAGTAATGTGGAGCCCTGTTTCTATTGTTTGATGATACTTCAAATAATTATTTTCTGAAAAAAATAAACGATAAATGGTGGAATTTTATTGAAATTTCAAATCTTTTGATGGCAAAAAGACAGCTTTTCATTGAATACACCGAGTGTGCATAATGACCAAAACAAAATCAATTTCATAATAATGAATTTGAATTAATTTTGACAATGTGCATTCGATATCTGATTTCGGGAATTACATACTGTGCTCATATGTCCTTAAAGACACAACTTTTTTATTGTACGGTTACCTGAGGAGGGGAAGTGGTCGAAGTAACAGTGGTGTTAATTACCTGGAGACCCCCAATACCCAAAATGTCAAAAATCTGGGTATACGTAGCATTACACAGGAAGTCTGTGTTTGGTAATCAGGGTCATCATTACATGTTTTTAGTTTGGTTTTGAGTGACACTACGTGAAATAATTATTTTGATATGAAATTTATTTGTAAACTTAACGCATTCATCGTTATCATGGTAATGCTTTGAAGGGAAAAAATAATAAGATACATGTATATCGTTTTAGAAAATGTTTTCTTACATAAAAGAAAAAATCACGAGTAAAAACTACAAATCAATAATATTTATCTTTTTTGATCTTCAATAAAAGAAATCACTTGATTAAAAAAGTCTGAATATTGAAATAAAACAAATATTAGTCCACCTATCCGTCGTGCATGTGAACAATCATTTACCGCGATTGGAATTTTTTTTCCCTGGCCAAAATATTCAATGTTTTTTAATCTTCGTGTGTTAACAAAATTTTATTGTTAGAAAGATTTCTTTTCAGAATCGATCACCATTAATTATCTTCACATTTTCATTACGTATATATACAGACGCTAGAGGAAATTCGAGCAATAATGCTGACATCAATTTCTGTACATCGTGCGAATTGTAGCCATAGTACGAAATAAAACTTCTTTTAAAAACTATGCTATGCCGGTTTCTGTGGACGAGTTCATAATTCTACACTCAGATAACGTAGACGATATAACACTTACAAGTAACAAACAGCAGTGAAAATAGAATGAAATATTTTATATTATTATACTTTCATGTTAAATACTAAAATCTGATTGGTTTAGACGCAGTTAGCAATCTGTTCTATTAGCCTTAGCAACACACGTGACAACGGGTAACACAACGGTAATGCCACATGCGTGGAAATTATGCGCGTACGGTTCACTGTAGAAATGTCAAAACGTCAGTTGCGCGTTTGAAAGAACCGGAATAAACTTGACGTCAATAAAAGCTTCCGTCCTATGTAGCTTACTTGAAAACAACAAACGACAGACGAAACATGCTTGCGAGTGCAGAAAAAACGTAACTTTCAGATGATAAAGGACTCTTAGAGTATCAAATAAACAATAAAGAGGTCAGTAAATCTTTTTCGAAGAACCGGGGAGTTTGAAAGCTTTCTAAACGTGAACGAAAAGGCGATCGACGATTTGTATTGCTGACATAGTAAATCAAGAAGACATTCAGTATAATAAAATAAATGGTGCCTGTTTTGGAGGGTAACAGTTGAAATTGTCACCCCAAGGAAAACCATTGTCAACCTCCGCTGACGCGTCGGTTGACAATGGTTTTCCTTGGGGTGTCAATTTCAAATGTTACCCTCCAAAACAGGCACCATTTATATAATGTTAATGGTTTAATAATCTACTTTCAATTATTTTTTGAAATGAAATTCAAACATATTGGAGTTTTCTAACCCGAGTGTATACTATCCGGGTACATGAAAGAGTTTGACGCGTGACCAGGTAATTGTTTTCAAAACATGCAAACTCAGATTATCAGGAAGCACAGGTAGCTGACCTGTCAATCAAATCAGAAGCTGTTGTTTTTTTCTTATGATTGACAGGCGGTAAATTATTGATCTTGAATTAGGTAGATTTTTGTGGCGTTAACATAAAATTGCACTTTAAAGCACTATAGATGTTTATAAATTTCAACAGCTCTTCATTAATTATACCGAGTTTGCATAATGACAAAAATAATTCAATTTCATAATAATGAACTTGAATTAATTTCAATATGCATTCAATACTGAATTTCAGAGTTTACATATTTCATTGATATTGTCATTTTACACATTATATCAAAATATTGAGCCTGATCAGACTTACGCTTGGTTATTTTTACTCAAATTATCGACGTAATATATGCATTTTTTTTGTAGAAATAATAGAAAGTTCAAATTTATGTCATTTTTGTGACGTCATTTCAAACATATGACGTCATTGCTTATGAAAATATTCAGTGATTTAAAGTACAGACATATATTCCCCTATTTCAGAACAGAATTAAATATTTCTCCGCCAAAGTTTGATTTGGGAGGGGGGGTATTGGTTATTACTGAATAAAGTTCTTTAAATAAATCAGATCATGATAAGTCATACAACTGAGATTTTAGTCAAAACACATAGAGTTGGAGGTATTCACAAATCATGATTGCATATTTACCTTAGTAATATGCATGCCAAGGTCATCTTGAGACTATTCCAAGTATTTTCTATGCTTGGCATAGACAATATATCAGTGCTATTTATACAGCATAATTAAAAAAAATTTTTTTCA
>NW_026930408.1:0-42043 GCF_032062105.1 Saccostrea cuccullata | reverse complement strand
GGGTGGCTTGGTATTTGATCGTACTTATCTGTGCCCCTGACACATATCAAACTTTTCAAATGTCCTTCAGTTATAGCTTATCTAAACAAAAAGATTAGTTTTATATAGCCTTGACTGATTCACACTTTAGATAACTTGACCTTACCTGGTAGCTAGTGTTACCTGTGTGTTTTTGATTTTTAATATAACGAGTCAGTTCAGGTGATGTTTACCTGTACATGTGCTGAGTCAACAAAAATCAGCTCTCGTCCACACTGTACTAATATAATCATTTGACGATTTGTCCATCATGGCCATTTGAGTGCTGGGATCATGAAAAAAAGTAATTTTAGGGAAAGAATTACATGCTTCAAGTATTTACTGCAGTTTATATTGTTTATCAATTTATCAGCAAAAAAAAAAAAAAAATTGTAGTGTAATAAAGACTTACCTTCAGAAATTTTGTTCAAAAAACAATTTCTCAGTATGACCATGTGTATACATGTACATGTATAACATGGAACCAATTTTAAAATTTTAATTAGAAACTTCAACATACATGTCTGAAAAGAAAAAAAATAGACCTTGACCTGATAAAATTGATAAATTTATCATATTATATCATATAAGTTTTGTTTTCTATATATATACATCTAGTCTTATTTTGATTATTGCAGATTGGTGCAGCTAAAGGGAAACTCAAACATTTTGTTATTGAACCATTTGTGAAACATGAACAGGTAATTAACATTTCTGATGCAAGTGATGTCCAAAATTACTTTAATCAATTATATATTGATTAATAAATTAAATTTGTAAACCAATCAGATGAATCGAGTCACAGTGAGGAGTAAAAAGGGTTTATAGAATGAACTATAATATTACATGTTCAGCATATTCAAATGGTGTATGTATAAAACTTCTAGTGATACAGGCATTATTTTTTCCAGTATAAAATAGAAGATAAAAATCAGTTTTGATTTATTTCTTGTTGTTTATTTTTTTTTTTCAGAGTGAGGAATTCTACTTGTGTATATATTCCTCCAGACACTGTGATACGATACTATTTCATCATGAAGGAGGGATAGACATAGGTGATGTGGATTCAAAGGTATAAATTTAATACTTTTACGTTTTGGTCACTTGATGTAGATGATTAGGATATAAATATAATGATTTCAAATTAATTTAATTTGATTGTAATTCAACTTTAATAAAGTTCAAAACATTTATTTCAATTATAGAATAATATCTCAATTATATATAGTACATTTACTAGTCTATAGAATAGAAATGTATTTTGAAAAATGTTCATCTGGTCATACATAGATATTATGGTAGTTGAAAACATTTTATGTACCATTTTAGGCAGTAAAACTAGACATTCCTGTTCTTGGAGAACTCACAGACTCTGATATAAAATCCAAACTGTTGTCTAAAGCTCCCACTGCAGCCCAAGAGTGAGTAATTTAAATTCTTTGTATGCTTGATGCACTGTAAGGTTTTCAGCCCTTTAATTGTGCATGGTTACAGATATTTAAACAGTGCTACATGATGCAAGATAATTTTTCAATACCTTCAGAAAATTATAAAGCTATGATTAAACTTAAAGTTTATTATGCTTTAACTACGAGGGTTGTCCCGTAAAATCGTGGACAAGTTGTCTAGTGTAAAAAATAAACATCACTGCGTTCTGAAATTTTCACTATTATTTAGTACATATTTTAGTAACATACACAGCAAATTTCAGATAAATATATGCATAAATAAACAAATTATGTGATTTTATGCCATGTATTGTATCACCTTACGGCGCATGGATTATAACGTCAAAATGTCTAAAACAGCGTCACGTTTTATCTTTGCTGAAAATGAAGTTGGATGAGTCCGACTTAAATTAAGGAATTTCATTGACACACTTTCTCTAGTCTCCATAAACAGTCGAAGAACCAATTGGCACCCTCATGCGATCTTCTGAAGATTTATCAGTACGTTACGGACAATATTCTCACCATCATTCATTAATAGAAAATCTCATATCGGCGGTCTACTGTGACAACGTCTTTTGCTATTACATTAGGAGTTTGTCCGTATGTTTTGTACTCCCCAGGGACTCGATCAAATAAGACTTCGCTAAGAAAATTCCTTTTTCATTTGTATACTTAAGATATGGTGATATTTTTATAATTTTTTTTCTTCTATGGTCATTTCAAGTCTCTAAAGGTGTCATTACAACATCGAATTAAAACGGAACTGCTCTCCGGTGCGCCGTAACGTCATAAAACGTCGCCATTTTTCGTGTGTTGTGTTTACCTTTTTCCCATTTCGAATGCTCGAAAAACTGCCAAAAATTAACCAAATGCCTTAATTTTTTTACAAAGACTACAAAATTGATTGTGGAATTGAATTAGGATAATTTTAATCCAAATCTTATGTATTTAAAACTTTTATTTTGAATTCAGACTTGTGTATTCTTTAATAAAACTTTGGTTTTTTGTCCGTGCGCCGTAGGACAATACCCCGTGCACATTCCAGCATAATGAAATCTTTATCTTTGCCTATATTTTACCAAAAAAATTATCATGCACTTAAATATGATAAATAAACATTTACTGAAATTTTCAGCTTAGTGCGCCCATTACTTTTCGAGAAAAACGTTTTGTCCACGATTTTACGGGACAACCCTCGTATAACATTCCTTTTCTTTTATATTGAAGTACAGTATTTTTGTAAAGTACATGTAGTTTACAATGTATATAAAGTTGATATGTATTAACACTAACTCTCTTTTTAGACCCTTAACAAAGTTTATCAAGGCTCTTTACACTGAATACAGTAGTCTATATTTTACCTACTTAGAAATTAACCCATTAGGTGAGTCAATTTGCGTTTTCCTCACAAATCGATCTCAAAAAAAGTGAAAGATAGATTCATAATTTTTTTTCTGTAATGAATGAATGTATTTTGTACAGCCTTAGAGTCTACATGTACATGTAGGATAAAAGTTGTTTTTTGATATCATTTATTAATATTATGATTTTGTGAACATGGGACTATATGTATGTTACTGTAAATCACTTTTTATTCGCGAGAACTTTATTTTGGCGTAATTAAGCGAGACAGTGTGCTCGCGAAAATTTAATTCTCGCGTATAATAGCATTCCTTAAGATTATATAGAGCAATAACCACAGTTCGTGAAAATTTTGTCTCGCTAATCAAGAGTCAATGACTATCTCGCGAAAAAAAGGTGTCGCGAAAATTTAGTGATCTACAGTACTTTTTACCTGACAGTGTTCACTGGAGGCAGATCTACACATCTGGACCTGGCTGCTAAGATTGACCAGTGTGCGGAGTATCTCTGTAAGTCTCTGTGGGGAGATCTGGAATTTCCTCCACCATTTGGCAGGGATGCTCTCCCAGAAGTAAGTCGAACAAAATTGTACATCCATGTTCTATTTCAAATGCTCCCCAGATTAGAACAATTCATTTAAAAAATAAATCTTTTGACAGAAACTTGATTTTTTTTTTATCTAGGAAGCATACATTGCTGAACTAGATGCTAAGAGTGGGGCATCTTTAAAACTGACCGTTCTGAACAAATCTGGTCGAATCTGGACCATGGTTGCAGGGGGTGGAGCTTCTGTCATATATGCGTAAGTCTGTTAATTGGATCAATATATGGAGAAGTAAGGTTACAGGGAAATGTAGTGTTAGGATGATTAAATTTATGATTTATAGTTAAATTTCATTAACTCAAACTCAATAGGACCAAGAAAAACTTGGAGAGATATCCAAGGATTCATGATATTGAGGGTAAAAGAATATGTGGTTGAGTTAACATCTACTCAAGATATCAAAGTTTAACTGTACTTGCATTATTATTGTCTTTATTTTCAGTGACACAATATGTGATTTGGGAGGAGCTAAGGAGCTGGCAAATTATGGAGAGTACTCTGGAGCCCCCAGCGAGCAGCAGACGTATGAGTACGCCAAGACAATCCTGTCTCTGATGACAGCAGAGATCCACCCCGAGGGTAAAATCCTCATCATCGGAGGCGGCATAGCTAACTTCACTAATGTAGCAGCCACATTTAAGGTATATACCAAGCGCAGGTTGAGAATTATATTGGGTCACAATAAAGTTCCAGCTGACACCATTGTATATCTCATATACTCTCATTATAAAGTGTACATCTCCCTTCTCCCCCAACCATAAGCTTTTAGTTTGAAAAGAACAATTAGTGTTGCTACATAGAAGAAAACAAAAAAATACTGAAATTTTATCTGATTCAAAATTAATTCCTTTAGTTTTACATACATGTATCTTAAAATTATTTATTTTTAAAGTCATTGATTTCTGAAGGATCATACTACCGGTAGATATTAAGTCTGCTTTTTTTTCAGGGCATAGTAAGAGCTCTGAGAGAATACCAACAGAAGCTGATAGAAGGCAATGTTATTGTGTACGTCAGGAGGGCAGGGCCAAACTACCAGGAGGGGCTCAGGATCATGAGAGAACTGGGTGTGTATAATGGATGAAAGTTTTAAAAAATTATTTGTTTACTTCAAATTTTATTGAACTTAAACATTATCTTGTTAAAAAAAAGATTTCTTTACTAAATTAAACAATTTGTACCTTTCTGATAATATTTTGCATGCTTGCAATAACTATTTAATAGGGATGTCGAAATATTCATTTTCCTTAGTCGAACATTCGATTGTATTATTCGAACGATAGTCGACTATTCGGAACATTTTTTTTCATAATAAAATCTTGATTTCCGTTTTTCTTTTATTTGCATAGACTATGCAAGAGTTATCCTTCTTTGGTGTATGCATTATGCTTTTGACAGATATTCACAGGCACTTGACTTGTAGCTATTATGTTTACATGAAATTATATTTATTTAGTTTTATTATACATCAAAAACTACCAGCAAATATTTTTTTAAACTCATTTAAATAAAATAAGATAAAAACAGCATCTACACGTAGGTCCCCGTGTGCATGGTATGATATTGTTAATTCCGATTACCGTATTAACTTTATAACGGTTAAATCCTCTAGCTTACAACACTACAAAGTATGCGTGTTTTTATAAAAATAATTATCAAATTATCAAAACGTGTCTCGGCTACCGTACGTGAACCTTTGAACATGACTAAAATAACAATAGGCCCCTATTATGTATGCATGGAATGTAATGTCTAATTAACTGTGTTTTCATTATAATTTTAGAAACAAAACCCAGCACAGTGATTCATAATTTATCAGAAAAACAATTGTTATTGACAATTATCAGATTATAGAAGAGGATTTATGCATTTAACTTTTTCATAAATTTGTAATTAAGAGTTATCGCTCTTTTTTTATCGTATTTTATTTAGTCGATAGTCGGTCGCATTATTCGATGGTCGGTCCTTCGACTGACAAGTCGAATAGTCGACTATTCGTTGACATCCCTACTATTTAATATTTGTTTTTGCATTCTATTAAAATAATGATGGTTCATTAAATGTTTTTTATTTTTATCACAGGAAATACCCTGGGAATTCCAATCCATGTATTTGGTCCAGAAACCCATATGACAGCTATTGTCAGTATGGCTCTTGGGAAAGAGAGAGATTCCATTAACACCACGGCCCATGAATACCACGGCAAACTTTTTGTTGCCAACTGGAGGGGTAGGTGTCTAAAAGCATATGTATAAACGTTCATTGTTATTGCTGTATAATCTCAGAGCATGCCAGTGCTTAACACCTGTTTTGTCAGGAATTAAAAATAACTGACGTTTTTTTTTTAAATGTAATCAGAACTTTCCACAGCATTAGCAGGAAATGCATATAAGTATTTAGCAATTCTAGCCCATTTAAAACCTTAAATATGAAAATAATTTTGATTATGAAATATTACAATTAGTGATCATTTATTTTATCAAATTTCCAGGTTGTCCAGGTAATATTGAGCACTTTGATATTGTTATTAGTATAGCTGTAGTAATGTAACTTGTATGCAATATACTATGGTGAAAATCCAGTGTAACAAATTTACTAACATTTTTCTACTCTTTTTAAAGAGAAGGGCACCTGCATTCCACCAAAAGAGCAGTTATTTTATCACAGTACTACATATGTACACTTAATAGTAAAAACAGTAAACATTGGTGTATATTATTATAATTATATAAACTATATATAATAAACTTAAAAGAATAATTGCTTCATGTGTCTGTGTCTGTTTGCATGTATTTTTTTTTTGGTACATTTGCTTATAAAGACATTCATGACAACATGTATGAAAATTTCCATATAAAACCTTCATCTACCAGCCCCTTCAGATGCTGCATGCATGTTAACAGCATGCTGACTTGATTCAATCTAAATATTATGTTGAATATTTTTCTTCCCTAAAATTTATCTTTTGTTGCATTTTAATTCAATACATGCAGGCTTTGACACAACTGGGTCATGTATTTAAAACCTAATAACATATGTAAGTTATAGCTAAAGTGCACATGTAAATGTTATACATGAAAATTTTAATTTCTTGTTTGACATCATCACACTGTTTGTGGTTTGGTTTGAGGTACCTTTCACGGTTTACATAATATTTCAGGCTCCCTCATTTTACTGCCAGCAGGGGATGTCTTTGGGGGTAAAGTTTTGATGTTGTATTGTTAGCATGCAGAGATTGTGATTCCTTTTTTTTCCTCCCATTTTTCATTATTGAAAATGCAGCATTTATAGTTTCTTTTGCAAGATGAGTTTCCAAGAATAACTATCCTGAGTTTCTAGTGACTGCTGAAAGGCAATGCAATGTTAGTGTATAAGTTTATTGTGTTGATTTCTTCTCTTACAGTATTTCTATTGCATCACTTCCAATCAACAGACAAGACCAGTTCTCAAAAACTATTTTTTTTCCTTTTTCCCTTGTGAAGAACTTTTAAGACAGAAGTTTTTTTTAGCATAATCTGTGAATTATAATTAAAAATGCTCCATCTGTTTCAGATATATTAAAATTTTGTAGTCTTAGAATAGTGAATATGAAATTTTGTCTGTCACTTTTTTCTTATGCTCTGAGTGGTGTTCCCATTTCATTACTTGTAAGAATGTATTTGAGAAAAAATATTCTACATATTTCTAGGTCTAATGATCCAAAAATTCAAATGAGGTTATCCATCAGCCATCTGTTGACTGTCAGATAACTTTTCAATTTTCAACTTTCTCTTCGAAACCACTTGGCCAAATTAAACCAAACTTGGGCTAACATACTAAGTTTATTAAAGATAATTATTTATTATATTGGCTAGGGTAAGTGTTATTCTCATTTGGACTGCTGTTTTTCTGTATTTTCATACATATTTAGGGATTATATGTAAAGTATGGAATTTACATTAAGTAGAATAAATCAAAGAATTTATTGACCAAGGAATCCATTTAATTTTTCATTTATTGAGCAGATTGAGAGAAAAAAAATTGAGAACTGGTCATTTAAATATTTATGGACCTTTTACACCAGTCCTATGTTGTTTAAAAAATATTATATATAGAAATACATTCTTACCTTATGTACATAAAAATATAGGTACATGTATATATATTACATTAATATCTTTTTCTTGGCTTTCTAAATTCAGTGTAATATACATGTACTATTTATCCTAGCTGATACATGTACTCCATATTGCAATAATGCTCAATATAAAGTCATGTAAATTGGTTGTTGCTCATTTTCAAGTTGTTGAATGATTTGTTGTACTGTAATACAGTAAACATTTACTTATGTTTGAATTGTAAGACTAGATGTTTTTGTTAGAAACAATTTTCTTGCACACTTCACACAATACACTGATACAGATGTATTAAATCTATTACACAGTTATCTAGAAAATGTGCACAAGTAAAAATCTTGGGATTAAAACATGGTTTTCAGATGTATGCATGCTCTTCGAAATACTTGCAAAGGCCATTCAGCATCTCAAGTATACCAGACAATGTATTGTGACATAAATACATCTTTTCAGGCCTCTCCCTCAACTAGCAGAAGGGGGTCAGTTAATGAATCCACACCAAAGTCTGAGGTCAAGGTCACTGTTCAAGGTGAAGGTCAAAAGGCCACATCAAAGTCTGAGAGTACCCAGCCTCTGTTTACAGAGAAGACACAGTGTATTATCTGGGGGATGCAGCAGAGAGCCGTACAGGGGATGCTGGACTTTGATTACGTCTGCTCCAGGCGAGACCCTTCAGTAGTCGCCATGATTTATCCATTTACGTAAGTTAATAACTGTCAGGATAAATTCTTTTGGATTTTATTCTTAGTCAAGGGTTTCAAGTCATTGCTAAATGATTGGAAAAGTACATATAAACTTGTTTTTGAATTTTAACAGGGGAGACCACAAACAGAAATTTTACTGGGGACATAAAGAAATTCTTGTTCCAGGTAAATTTTTATTTGTATATGGAAAATGCAGAGTTGTTGAAGGTATGGTTTGTAAGGTGTTATTTATATTGGTAGAAATTTCATCATAACATGATGGGTATTGTTTTATAGTTTACAAGAACATGGCTGATGCAATGAAGAAGCACCCACAGGCAGATGTCCTCATCAGCTTTGCTTCACTAAGGTCGGCTTTTGAGAGCACCATGGAAACTATGAGATACCCACAGGTATTGTCAAAAGCCTAAAAGATTTAAGCAATTTTAATACATCATATTTTATTTGATGGCTATAAATTTCTGAAATGGAATTACATAAAATGGATGTGCTCATGCAAAGTTTTTCTGATGAAATGCTTACATGTATTGGGAAAAATATGATTCATACTTAACTTCTTAGTGTTGGAATTAAGTATATCAATTCAGATGAATTGAAAAATATTTAAATTCATATCTATAGATTCGTACTATTGCCATCATTGCTGAGGGTATTCCAGAAAATCTGACAAGACAGATCATTAAAGAAGCTGACGAGAAAGGAGTGTTCATCATAGGACCTGCCACAGTAAGTTATAACTAGAGTCAACCAAGAAAAGCATGCCTCACTTGCTAAAGCATAATTGATGTCTGGTTAATCTTTTAGTGGCACACTTGCATTAAAAGTCATACAAGTTTTAAAATACTCTCACGAGTTGAAAGACTACTTTTTAATGGAATGTATCATCACATAGGGACATAACTCCTGAACTGTCAAGCTTAGGCTAAAATGAATAATTAAAATCATGCCATTGGGTTACCCTGGTAAATTACAAAAGTCATAGCTCCAAGCAATATTTTAGCAGAATATCAAACACCTACCCCCTTACAGTTCTCAAACTTATTGCCAAATTATTCTTTTAAAAAATAAGATAGCTATAAGCCTTCAACTCACACAAATTATTGATATATCATCATAAATCTATAATGTAGGTAGGTGGTGTGAAACCTGGATGTTTTAAGATTGGTAATACTGGAGGAATGTTAGACAATATCTTGGCATCGAAGCTGTTCAGACCTGGAAGGTAAGAGAAGTATGATGAAGGCGGAAAATTTATTGCAGATGCTGAGTATCCACATGAAGAAACAATCTTAATTTCTCCATTACAAACTAATTGAATATCATTGCTTTTAAAACCAGTGTTTTTTGTTAAATACATGTATATCAGAAGCTTGCCCATTTTGAAAAGTTATATCACATTTTTCATATTAGAAATCAATAATAATTCATTGTCTCTTTTTTGCAGTGTTGCATATGTATCTAGATCAGGAGGCATGTCCAATGAATTGAATAACATCATCTCCCTTAATGCTAATGGTGTATATGAGGGGATAGCCATTGGGGGTGACCGATACCCTGGCACAACTTTCATGGACCATATATTAAGATACCAAGAAGACCCAAAAGTCAAAATGATTGTATTACTAGGAGAGGTAACTCTGTCACTTTTATTATTTAATTCAAACCTGGGATATTACGAAGAACAAATGTAAGGGAGAGAAATCTACTTATGATTTCAAACTTTATATATTGAATTTAGTTTGTTCAAGTTTTGTGTATTGCATTCTTACATGTAAATTAGTTTTTGCAACATTTAAAACCAATGTTTTTATAATTGATTACATGCACAGTTTTATAATTGTATATGATGAATCTCTATAATAATGTAGCAATTAATTACAGGTGGGTGGTACAGAGGAATACCACATTGTGAGTGCTATGAAGAGTGGACGTATAAACAAACCTCTGGTGGCCTGGTGTATAGGAACCTGTGCCAAAATGTTCACATCCGATGTAAGCTTTAGTTATTATATACATATTGTCTACTTTCATACCTCTTTTACTAAATTAATGTTTTATTTAAATTCTGCAAAGATACTGAAAGAATATGTATCCTCCAAAAAAGTTTGATACAGAAAGTGTCCTCAAAATTGTTCAAACAGGTGCAGTTTGGCCATGCAGGTGCTTGTGCTAATGCAGAGGCAGAAACAGCCTCAGCTAAAAACCAAGCTTTGACAGATGCAAAGGCTTATGTTCCCAGAAGTTTCGATGAATTGGGCACTCTAATAAAGTAAGAAAATGTCAAAATTTAGTTTTTTTAATTTACCAGTTCTTTTACTATTAATTATTATGATTATTAAATTATTTAAAAACTCATATTATGTTGATTAAGTGATTTTGAAACACACACAGATGGTCTGGAAACATGATCTCTCTGTTAGTCACTAGTTCTCTTTCATGTTTTCATCTTGAAGTCTACAAAGACCTCATATTATATATTATATTATCATAATAATTGTTTTGTACAGAGAGGTTTATGACAAGCTGGTAGAGAATGGGACCATTGTACCAGAACCTGAGAGACCTCCACCTACAGTACCGATGGACTTCACTTGGGCTAGAGTAAGTTACTGTCAAGTGGAACATTTAATATGTAACATTAATACTTACATAGATGTAATGAGAGGTATTTGTACACCATTTGAGTAAGAACATTTTAAAAATTAGATTGAATTATGTCTCTTGAGTTTACAACGGATTTCCTATGATTGATATTTGAAACAGGAAATTCTTGAATGTTAGTTCCATTGAGAAGTTCAGTATCTTTGAATTCAACATGAAAGAAATTAAGAGAAAAGCAGATTCATTTTAAGTAAAAAAAGTCTAGGAATCAAAGTACCCTATGTGTATCCCTTTTTTGCAGGAGCTTGGGTTGATCAGGAAACCTGCATCCTTTATGACCAGTATCTGTGATGAGCGGGGACAAGAACTATTGTATGCTGGGATACCAATCACGGACATTTTCAAAGAAGATATGGGTATCGGAGGTGTGCTTAGTTTGCTTTGGTTCCAGAGAAGGTTTGTCTTGAGATTATCTGTTTAACTATCTGTATTCAGCTAAAGATGAATATTAGGAAAATGGAAAAAATAGGCTCATCTTCAATAGCCAAGGGCTTCTGATCCAAAATCTACTCTAGAGTAGATTTCAAATCAGAGTCCCTTGGCTAGCTAGTTGAAATAGGCTTTGCCTGTTGCCAAATCCCATTCTATTTCTTGTAAAAAAAAAGATGTATAAATAGAAATGAATATCATAAGTACTTCATTTACTTAGATTATGTCAAGATTGTGCTCTACATTATTGAGCACTGTTGATTAAAGGGACACATATTTTGCATCAGGCAAAATTCATGACCTTCTATTGATCAAATGTGGTGCTCGATGCAAAACTTTTAAGAAGTTCAATTTGAATTAAATCTGTGTGTTAATAAAAACAATATATGCTATACTTTGAACTGATATTTGTTCCATATCTTATTTCCAGATTACCAAAATATGCCACAAAGTTCATAGAGATGTGTTTAATGGTAACAGCTGACCATGGACCCGCCGTGTCAGGGGCTCATAACACCATCGTGTGTGCTCGAGCGGGCAAAGACCTGGTGTCCTGCCTAGCGTCTGGTCTCCTCACCATTGTAAGCTCATTCTATTATTAAATTTGATCTGACAAAGAGAAATTATTAAACTTGAATCTGTTCTTGAAGTATAGAATGGATTTGAGAAGTTAAGTTTTATAAATAAATAAAAACTAAATTTTGATGGATTTGAAAACTTAATGAACTAAACAATAATTCTTTGATAAATTGAAATAGACTTAAAAAGTGTGGAATGCCATCTGAAATACTTTTATAATTTTACCTACAGGGAGATAGGTTTGGAGGGGCCCTGGATGCAGCAGCCAAACAGTTCTCTGATGCCTATACCAGTGATATGATACCAATGGAGTTTGTCAACAACATGAGAAAGGAGGGGAAACTTATCATGGGGATAGGTCACAGGGTCAAATCAGTAAGTAAGGATAGGTCAAAGGGTCATATCAGTAGGAAAAGATAGGTCACAGGGTCAAATCAGTCGGAAAAGATAGGTCACAGGGTCAAATCAGTAGGAAAAGATAGGTCACAGGGTCAAATCAGTGAGTACGGATAGGTCACAAGGTCAAATCAATAAGTAAGGATAGGTCAAAGGGTCAGATCAGTAAGAAAAGATAGATCACAAGTCAATTCAGTAGGTAAAGATAGGTCTCAGGGCTAACTCGTCAAGTAAGAATATGCCACAGGGTCAATCAGTAAAGTTAAACGAAATTAAGGATAGATCACAGGATTTTTTTTTGCAATATTCAGTTTGCCTTTTTTTCAGATCAATAATCCTGACATGAGAGTGGTGATACTTAAGGAGTATGCCCAGAAAAACTTCCCTGCTACACCTCTACTGGACTACGCCATAGAAGTGGAGAAAATTACAACTTCTAAGGTAATAACAGAAATTAAAGGGTAGAAAAAGCATGGAGTGATCTTAGTATGTCACTTTCATCATTGTCATTAACAACCTGTAGCATACATGCAAATTAATTATACCCCCCGCAAACGAAGTTTTGGGGGGTATATGGTAATTACCTTGTCCGTCCGTCCGTCTGTCTTGCTGTCTGTCTGTCCAGCTGTCTGTGCAAAAGTGTCCGGTTCATATCTTTCTTACGGAGGAACATTAGAATCTACTGCTCCACACAAAGATTGCACTTGACCTAAGGGTGTGTCTTGACCTTGACCCAAGGTCATTTAGGGAAGTTCAAGATCACTGGAAGAAAAATTTCATAATTCGTGTCCAGTCCATATCTTTCTTATGGATAAACTTAGTAGATTCTAATTTCACACAAAGATTGCACTTGAACTAAGGGTGTGTCATGACCTTGATCCAAGGTCATTTGGGGAAGGTCAAGGTCACTGGAAGAAAAATTTCATAATTCGTGTCCGATACATATCTTTCTTATTGATAAACTTGGTAGGTTCTCATTTCACACAAAGATTGCCCATGACCCAAGGGTCTGTCATGACCTTGACTCAAGGTCATTTGGGGAACTTCAAGGTCACTGGAAGAAAAATTTCATAATTTGTGTCCATATCTTTCTTATGGATAAACTTGGTAGGTTCTTATTCCACACCAAGATTCCTCCTGACCTTAGGGTGTGCCTTGACCTTTAACCAAGGTCCTTTTTGGAACTTCAAGGTCACTGGAAGAAAAATTTCATAATTCGTGTCCATTTCTTTCTTATGAATAAACTTGGAAGGTTCTAATTTCACACAAAGATTGCTCATGACCTAAGGATGTGTCATGACCTTATGTCAAGGTCACTTGGGGAAGTTCAAGATCACTGGAAATTTTTTTTATAATTTTTGTCTGGTCCATATCTTTCTTTATTATGGAAAAACTTGAATCTACTACTTCACACAAACATTTCTTATGACCCGAGGTTGTGTCATGACCTTGACCCAAGGTCAATTATGCAAGTTCAAGGTCACTGACAGAAAAAGTTCATAATTCGTGTCTGGTCTGTATATTTAGTGTATTTTTGTTATTAGGCAGCACCTTCGTTGCATTTATAAAAAATATAATGAGCAATTACATTTGCACTAAAAGTGTTTTAGCATTTCTCTCTTCTCTTAGATCCATAAAATATTCATGAATTAGCACTTCTGAAAAACCCAGCGGGGGGTATTTTGTTCCGTTTGGACAGTTCTAGTTTATATTCAAATGGGAAGAGGGATTAAATCCTTTTACTGCTACATGTGCCATCATTTCTCTTTTTTGAAAACTCGTTTACTTCACTTTTCTGGATTAATAACTTTATGAATGTAACAATGTACATCTGGAATGATCAATTAATGAGCACATGTCCTCAATTCATTCAGCTTATTTATGCCTCTAAGTGGAATGGCAGTTGTTCTCTATATTTTGATTTATCAACACAGCAAGATTATAATGAGTGCTTGTATTTTTTATTTTCTAGAAACCTAACCTAATCCTGAATGTGGATGGTTTTATTGGAGTGGCATTTGTTGATCTGTTGAACAACTGTGGATGTTTTACTGGTGAGGAGGCCAGAGAATTGATAGATGTCGGGGCCCTCAATGGGTTATTTGTACTAGGTCGTAGCATGGGATTTATTGGTAAGTGTGATAACCCATAGCCCCATATGCATATATTTAAAAACTACTTCTGAATATTTTCAGCTAAATTGAATTTTTATTTAGTGTTTGTAGCACTTCAAGGAACCCATTTTGATAACTCACAACTTGTTTTTTAAGGTCATTTCCTGGACCAGAAACGACTGAAGCAGGGACTGTACCGACATCCTTGGGACGATATCTCCTATGTTATGCCAGAAACTATGGGATTGATGGGGGAGGATACAGATAAAATCTAGAGATCTTCAGACCTATCAAAGCCATCGGAATGTGTCCAGGGTGGGCCTTGAACAATCCAAGATGACGTGATCTCAAACGAGGGACTGAATATTAGTTTACAAAATGCTTACTAGATAAAACTGTAGGGGAAATACTTCAAAGCCATTGAAAATGTTGTAGTTGTAATCAGTTAATTTGTTGTGGAAATAATCAATTTTTGTGATAAATCATTGTGCTAGAAAGTAATACATAGGCTAGGCTGAGAGCAGTATTTTTGTTATAAAATAGCCTGTATTTATATAGGGTGAAATACATTGGATTTCTTGTAAAAGACATGCATTGACTGGACCATTAATTCATACATGTATGAGCACTGTGTAATTTATTTCTGTGCAATAGTTGCTATCATTTAAGAGTGCTTGATGTTAGTTAGTGAAGTTTTTGTTTGAATCATATACAACAAGTAAATGTCTCCTTTGTTAGAGAATGCATTTAAACGTATGTAATTTAAAGTTAGTGAGCATCTGTTTATTTTTCTCTTCTGTTTCATTTTGGTTTTTACTGTGGCCATATTATAAAATGTCTCATTTCACATTTGATTGCATTCTATAAATGTACCTGATATGAGAGTATTAACGTATTCATGTAGTGTCTGTCAGTGTTCAAGCTGTTTAAGTTTGCAGTGTGAAAGTTTTCTGTTATTCAGTTTTCTGATTGTGGTTCATTTCGTAAGCTTCCTTATAAGGTATTACATATATTACCTTTTAGAAGTACACTATCTATTAAATCATGTATTTTATTAAATACATATATAATTTATTATTTAAAAAAAATTAAGCTGTATGTTTCCGTCACAATTTACTAATTCTGATGTCAGTTGTTAATGGTTGCTTTGTTGTTTTAATAATTCTAAGGAAGGTGGGGTTGAGATTATGAAAATATATACACAGGTATGTACATGTCATATCTAATATATTACTACGACATGCTTGTATACATAAAGATAATATGCGAACTTCTTTATTGTTTATATATGTTTAAAGTAGTAAATTATTTTGTTACTGAATCTCCTCTCATATATATAAAAGATATATAATACATTTATTACTTGAAGGAAAGCTTGATTCTAGAAATTGAAATCCAGTCACCAAATTAGAATTTTTATATATCATCTGAAATGTTGGTAGAATACTTAAGTTAAATTTTATCATAATTCATGTCGAAATCATTATCAATATTATTTAGCCCCTTGTGCATTTGATGTTACATTGAAATACAAAAAAAGTTAATGGTGCAATTCAAATGGGACTGTGACTCTGAATTATGAATAGGTCATTTTCATTTCAGAGGTTTTCTTTTAAGAAAATCCATGTAAAACATATCCATTTTGTGTATTGTCTTAGTAAGTTACTATAAATGAGTTGTAATTTATTTTTGATTTGCATATCAAATATGTCTGCTGATAAAATATGAATAAATTAAAGAAATTTAACAAAACAGAAGCATTTGAATGGAAATTATCCAGATCTGGGAGGTCTTTTGGAACATTTACATGTACCGGGGTACATGTAATTTTTTGTAATCTAAATCCAGTTTTCATCCATCTTGCATGTAATGTTGAAAGAGTCACAGGAATTCTGCAGATTTAGTAAATTTTATACATTTACTTTTCTTATTTATATCCAAATTTTCATTAATTTTCAAGCACTTTTTCTTTTAGAAAGCTTGTCCAACCACCAAATTTACAAATTTTATTCACCAATACACTGTATCAGATAATCTTATAAACAAACATCTCAGACAGGCAAGCTGCCTTGATAGATCACCTGAGCTGAAAGCTCAAGTGAGCTTTTCTGATCACCCTTCTCCGACATCTGCCTATCTGTCTGTCTGTCTGTACACTTTTCACATTTAAGACTTCTCAAGAACCAATGGGCATATTTTTACCAAAATTGGTACATGGCATCCTTGGGTAAAGGGGGAATATAATTCTTTAACGTGATGGGCCATGCCCATTTTACGAGGAATTAATAAATAAATCAAAAAAAGACAAAAATAGGGTGGGGTCATTAAAAAATCTTCAATCCAAGAACCACAGGGCCAGAAAAGCTGAAACTTAGGTGGAAGCATACCTGGATAGAGTAGATTCTAGATTGCTCATATAATGATACCCCTGGGGTAGGATGACTCCACAAAAAATATGAAGTTCTGGTAAGGAACAGCAGGCCTTATAATATATATGTAATTGAGTATTATGGGCCTCTTGTACTTTTAGAAGTACCTAGTCCATGCCTTAAAATCAGCTTTTTAATGAATAAAAATTGTTTAGTAGAATATAGTTCTTTATATAGATCCATTATAGTGTGAAGTCCCATTATATAAGTTTTATCTGCTTTCAATATTGATTTAGCTGGAGAATGTTGAAGTATGTTTTGTTTACTGTAGGTTTTAAGTTTAAAAGTAAACTCAAATTTGGAGACAGGTAGTACCTATATATTTAGTATTACCTCTTTGATAAGTGGTGTTTTACTTAAGTAAATAAATAGGATTCAAATACCAATATTTGCTTTCCTTTCAATGGGCTTATATCCCGACATCTACAAAAAGCATGAATCAGGAGATAGAG
Source organism: Saccostrea cuccullata (assembly GCF_032062105.1). Lineage (NCBI taxonomy): Eukaryota > Metazoa > Mollusca > Bivalvia > Ostreida > Ostreidae > Saccostrea > Saccostrea cuccullata. The sequence continues at coordinate 24,729 of NW_026930408.1, read as the reverse complement.
AGACCCATTCATAAAGATAAAATGTATTTGCATGATTTGTGCAAGAAGAAATAATATCTTATTGATAAACAGGTTTTACTGGTAGGAATTGACTTGACAGGGGCATATACTGAAAGGTTTCTGTCCAACCTCTGTTAGCCCTGTTGATATGTCTGGTAAATAATTTTGAAGGAGTTCCCTGGTGATTTCCTATTTTAGCTTCGAAGTGAATAGTTCTTTTGTAACTACAATCCAAGAATTACATGTAATAATGACGGCTCAGAGAAGCTATTTTAAAAAATCTTCCTTTACATCACTTCTAGAGATTCGGGATTTTATCATTGTCTAACATTAATTTTGATTTAACTCTTTACTGTAAATTTGATAACTATACATGTATTGGCTGGCACTAAAAAAAATCTTCATACATTTACAAAATTAATGTGAATTTATCTGTCCGGAACGTGCGAATGCGATTTTTTTCTAACAAATTTGTTGTACAGGTATCTAAGGTCTGTCTTTCTGCGCTTTCAAGGAAAGAAATGGAAAAAAAGCTCTTAATATTCTTCCTTTTTTAAGGATTACTATTTTATAATGAAGGTTCTATTTCTTTGTGAAATTTCGTCTTCAATAATGATTTTTTCCCCTCATGTACTTGTCCGTTCGATATGCTATTTGCTTGGATTTCATTTTAAGCTCCATTTTTTGTTTGAAAAATGAAATCATTGAAAATTAAAGTAAGCTACAACTTCTCCATTTAATTAAAATATATTTTAGAAATAAATCATAGTTCCAGATCCAGTATTTGGTTTTATATGTACATGTATATAAATTGAGGCCACGAACTATATTAAGTATTGCATGCAAATGTCATGGTGATACATACCCAAAAAGTTAGGGTAGCTGAATGCACAGAACATTCATGATAGCATGCAATGCAGTGTGGTTAGTTACCAAAGATGTTAAGGTTAGAAAAAGTTTCTTAAAATAAGGTAATATTTGTTTTTTACTTAGTTTTTACTTATCTAATAAGGGTAGTGTAAATAGAGATGGAAAGTCAATATTTACTTTCCTTTCGGTAAGCTTATTTAGACAGAATACTTAGATATCACAGATAATAAACCCATTCATAAAATTTGTTCTGTCTGTGCAGAAAGTTGAAGCCGACGCTAAACAAGGGGTTTAAAGACAACCTTGAAAGGACCACAGACTGATAATTTTTTCTGTCGTGCACGCACGTGCATGTTTATCAGTCTGACTAGTAAGGAATTATCATGGACTTTCCCAAAAATTTCCTGAATCGACCTTGATCAAAATGAAATGTAGGTTATTATTACTCATATAAAAAATCACAGCATACAGCTCCTAATGAGTCATGAGTATACATTTGACGGGGGGGGGGGGGGGGGGGTAATTAAGATCTTGTATAAGTGGACAAATTTAGCGATTTGTCCTCAAAATGCGATCTCAGCACCCTTCCTAATAGTACATGTAATAAGGCCAAAAATAAATACACACTAAGATTCTGCTTATATGGGTATTTTATTTCGTTTCCAATGAATTTCCAAATTCTATCATAGTAAATATAAAACAAAATTCCAATTAATCTCATCTTATCTCAGGGGATAGGTTGGGTGAATGGGTTAGAATTCATTATTGTAAATTTCAGGATCCACCCCTTCCTAACTTTATTATTACCTATATCCCCATTTTCTCTAAATTTTTTTTGTCATATTAACTTATTATAACCGGTTTAAATAAAACTGTATAAAATGAGAAAAAAGATAATAGCCTTGTGACTTTAAGATCGACTGCATTAAAATTCAAAGCGCACATTGATCAGCTTTATGCGTTCTATGTACATAAATCATGCATGTATGATTTTCATTCAAGGTGAAATTAAACATCCTTCAGTTACACACAGGGCGTGTAAGCAGCAGACATGCCTTTGAGCCAACACTTTGGGTGGAGCATTCTTTTTCATGTCATTCTTCACAGATATATTATCTTTGTTCATTTTAATCCGTAAAATATAATTAAATGCAAAGTATTAAAAGAAAAATGAGTGCAGCGAATTTGTACTTGACAACCTTCTCTAAACTATTTATAAATTTATTTTTTAAAAATTATAACCGACTAAAGCGCTATTATATTTGTTTTGGTACCTAAATATAGTTTGTAAAATAATTTTAAATCCCCCCCAAAAACTACACAAAATGTTTCCTCTCTATTTCTCTCTACATCTCTTGATCTCTTAATCTTCATGCATGCATGGAATTTGCAAAATGTGTGTCATTACTCATTTTTGTTATTATATTTGAGAGGAAAAATAAAGAACGTGTTTGGTGTTGCATTATTTCTAACAAAAAATAATATATAAATATTTTAAATAATTGAATAAAATAAATGAATAAAAAAATAAAGGCATGGAAAAGAGGAGTAAGCCATTTTGATTTGTTTACATATTAATTCTGGGCGACTCAACTTTTTTCCCGTTCATTTTATATATTTGTTCACAACATTTTGTTCACTCTCTACCATCGGCTCATACTGATATATCATATTTGAAATCGAAATAATTTATATAGGTCTAGAAGGTTAACTACTTGAATAACTCATCACAGGCACTTGTTTCTGTAATTTTATTTCCTGCAGAATAATAATAAATAAATTCAGTATTATATATATATATATATTTTTTTAAATTTTATAACAGAGACATTAAATAACGTGCTTGTGTTTCCCTTTTAAACTTATAGGTACATGTAATTAACAAATTCGTGTACCCTGGATTGTCTGTGTTCGCTTCGCTAATAATGTTGATCCGCTTCCAACGATGAGGGCGACGGAATCAGCCGAGGTTTGCCGAATGCAATCTAATCGAATAAAGTCACGTGACATCTACTCCACTAGTTTTTGCACTGAATGGAATTAAACCTCTCCTCATCATGAATCCTCGGTAGTATAGTGGTAAGTATCCCCGCCTGTCACGCGGGAGACCGGGGTTCGATTCCCCGCCGGGGAGGATTCGTTTTTTCTCTCCGCTTTATCCTTTATTGTACACTGTAAAAAATTAATAAATAAAAAAAAAATTCATGGGTTTCAATGAACTGAAATTAAAAAAAAAAAAAAACACTACAAATGTACAGGTATGTACATACATGTACATTTAAAACAGAACAACTAAAAAAGTTTGATTATAACATACATTAGTAATATTCTACTTTATCTCTTTTCAAAATCTTAACTGTACTCCGAGGCACATATCACATCCCAAAATATTACAAACAAGTATTTAGAGAGTTTTTGTATCGTACATTGTACACTATTCTAAGACCATAAAATTTAAATAAATCTGATACAGTTAGAACAGTTTTGATTTTAATTCACAGAACTTGCCAAAAAAGCAACTCCTGTTTGTACATTACAAAAACCTTTGTATAGATATAATCCTATCTTTTTATCTCTTAATTTACTTCTGTTTATATTTATTGTCACTTTAACTAAATCTAAAGTCGGCTCCCCCTGACTGAATTTGTAGAATTATTAAATGTATACATGTATACTGAAGGAAATAAAATACATGTATGTCAATATACATATAAAGATTTGATTGCTTATTCTTTATTATGTGTATAGATTTTTTTATATGGAATATTTATCACACTGTAATGATGATTTTATAACCTCATAAATTTTTCATTTCACATGCTGAATACTATCATTTAGTAAAAAAAAAAGTATTTAAAAAAAAAAAAAAAAAAAAAAAAAAAAAAAAAAAAAAAAAAAAAAAAAAGGTTCGATCGAGATTCGATCCCGGGATCTCTCACATTTGAAGCGAGAGACATAACCACTAGACCACGGAGTCGCTTTACAAAGTGTGAAGTATATGCAGAACTGAAGTCACATACATGTATATATTCATGTTTTCATGTTCGGTATTCTCAAAATTTTACACAATCCATGGTGTTTGATTTATTTAGCCTTTATTAAACAGTTCTAATAGATGTAATAAGAACATAAAGTCCGCCGAGAACCTGTTTTATACGCAATAACTCTCCTCATGCCCCTGCGCTAAAAATAGCGACATGTAATACTATAAATACTAATAAAACAAACGGGGCGGGGCACTTTGAGAGGGGCGAGAGACGTCCTAGGGAGTTTTGGTATAAAATTACATTGCATAAGCTCAAAATCTTCTTGAAATATCGCCCGGAAATGATAGTGTTACACACAGACAGAATGTATAAATTTACGACCTTGAACTTTGACCTTTTGACCTCAAAATCAATAGGGGTCTTCTTTAGGCCACAGGGAGTTGTTATGTAAAATTTCATTGCAATAGCTCAAATGGTTCTAGAGATATCGTGTGGAAACGAAAGTGTTTTAACAGACAGAATTTGCTTATTTATGACCTTGACCTTTGACCTTTTGACCTCAAAATCAATAGGGGTCTTCTTTAGTCCATAGGGAGTTGCTATGCTAAATTTCATTGCAAAAGCTCAAAGGGTTCTCGAGATATCGTGTGGAAACGAAAGCGTTACAGACAGACAGAAAGACGGACGGACGGACGGACGGACACACATTTGGTTATATATTGGGTACATCAAGTCCAAGTCCTATTGGATACTGCTTATTGGATACAAAAAAAGTGTACACACGAGAGAGCATTATTTGGGTAGTTACTGTTCAAATCTTATTGGATATTAATCCTCGTGTCCGTATTTTATTGGGTTTTTTCTTATTGTTTTTTATTCATTTCAAATTTATTATATATTTAATATTTGCTGGTAAATTCAGACAAGACTGAAAACCTTTGGTTTTGAACCCATATTTTTGTCAATTTCTGTGATATAGCTCTTTTATTGTAACACCTAACTAATTTGTTCTTAGCAATAAGGATATACACCTGTATATTTCAAAATAACTAATATTAAAATATATGAATACCTAAGTGCAAAAAAACTGAATTGTGAAAACACAACTCAACACATCTCAGACTCTGTTCAACCTTTCTTGAATAACAAAATTAAGTATTTAAGGAGAAACCTTTTTGAGTCATGACCAATTAATAATAAGCAAATGCCCATTACATGTTGGACAGAATGAAGGTATCCAACAGGCATTGGACAGGTGTCCTATACCTGTTGGGTTGTATTTTGACGAAGGGATTAAACTACCCAAGAACAATTGAACATGTGTACATTGTCCAATTCTATTTGGGTTTCTTGAATCTCCTCATCAAAATACAACCCAACAGGTAATGGACACCTGTCCAACTCCTCTTGGATATCTACATCCCACCCAACAGGTAATGGACACTTGTCCAATTCTTCTTGGGTTTCTTGAATTGTTTCATCAGAATACCACCCAACAGGTAATGGACATAACTCCTCTTGGATATCTACATCCCACCCAACAGGCAATGGCTTGGGTTTCTTTAATTGCATCATCAAAATACAACCCAACAGGTAATGGACACCTGTCCAAATATCTCCTTTCTTGGATATCAAAATACATCCCACCCAACACACTTGGCAAATCTCCTCATTACACCCCACCCAACAGGACACTTCTTGGATATCTACATCCCACCCAACAGGCAATGGACTAATTCTTGGGTTTCTTGAATTGCATCATCAAAATACAACCCAACAGGTAATGGACACCTGTCCAACTCCTCTTGGATATCTACATCCCACCCAACAGGTAATGGACACTTGTCCAATTCTTCTTGGGTTTCTTGAATTGTTTCATCAGAATACCACCCAACAGGTAATGGACACCTGTCCAACTCCTCTTGGATATCTACATCCCACCCAACAGGTAATGGACACTTGTCCAATTCTTCTTGGGTTTCTTGAATTGTTTCATCAGAATACCACCCAACAGGTAATGGACACCTGTCCAACTCCTCTTGGATATCTACATCTCACCCAACAGGTAATGGACACTTGTCCAATTCTTCTTGGGTTTCTTGAATTGTTTCATCAGAATACCATCCAACAGGTAATGGACATCCGTCCAACTCCTCTTGGATATCTACATCCCACCCAACAGGCAATGGACACTTGTCTAATTCTTGGGTTTCTTGAGAATCCCCTCATCAGAATACTACCCAACATGTAATGGACACCTGTCCAATTCCTCTTGGATATCTTCATCCCTTCAATAGTATATAAACTAAAAGGTATTGGACATTCTTCTTGGGTTACTCAATTTTTTTTTCATAAGAAAGAAAACCCAATAGGTATTGGACATTGGTTCAACTCTTCTTGGATATTACATCCCAACATTAGAATAAAACCCAACAGGTGATGTTTACCTGTCCAATTCTTCTTGGGTTACTTATACCCTTCATTAAAATTGTCAAATTTGTCTTGGATATTTATACTCTTGCATTAGATTGCAAACCCAATAAGTATGACATTTACCTTCCCTAGTTGAATTCAAATTTATCTGCATAAGCATACATAAGTCCAAAACATATTTAATACTTTAATTCTAACATTCCACATCTCATTCAGTGTACACTTTACAAATGATAGGAAATATATAAGCATTTTGTGCCTAAACTATTTGGCTTTTAAAGAATTTTATAACCATGTTTGCAAAATTTAAATTTAAATATTGGAACTTGGAGCAAGTCATTACAGGTAGAGCAAGATGCTGAAAACCATATTGATAAATAGATCACACCCTTGATAAAATATTTGCCTTCAGTTGCTAAGATTGTGTTGTATTATATGGAAAATTTCTATAATCCTGTTTATTACAGATACATGTACAATGCATATTTTCCCTGTAATAATAAAAATACTTCTGAGATGTAAAAGAATGGATTAAATAGTCACCGATGTTAAAAGATATTACATGATCTCATTAATCTGGTTTGGAAATCACAAACTTAGTTTTGAAGCCGATAAAACAGTGTCGCACCAGAAAACTCAGTTACAAGTACAATGAATGAATTCGTTGTATCAAAACTTTAAAATAATTGATGCACTATGTCCAAATCTTTTCGACAAATCGGGATAAAGATATTAAATCAAATCATCACTGTTATAAGTCTTAGAGCTAGAGAAAAGTCATTACATGCCCAAATTTTACATGTAAGACTTTGATCCTATATTTCAATAAATGTCAAAATGGTTTTATTTTTGTTTCTGTTCAATACTTTCTTCTTCAGGGTCTCTCATGGCCTATACTGTATGATACCTCCATTGACCCTGCTCTTTTATATTGCCATATGTTTATCCAGTAGCAGTGGTTATGCTCAGGCAATCTTTGAAATATTCCTCATTTCATGCATCTCCTTCAGTTCTGCCTCTGTCCATTTTATTCATTCTGCAATTAGATAAAGGCATTTCTTTGCCGTATAAAACATGTTTTTCTTGACTACAGCAAGATCACCCTTTATGTTGATCAAACCCAACCAAGAAGTAGAAGTATATTTCTTATTCAGAAATATGTATTGATAAATAAAATGGAAGAAAAACTAAATTCTATCAACTCTTTTTTTTTCTTCTATGTCTAACTGCATCTTCATCCTACCCCCATCCGCCATAATTTTATCAAAATGGAATCATCATTCAACACACAAAACGATGTTGCATATTAATTAGACAGTATGTTAGTTTCTGATTGTTAAGAAGTAGATTTTAAAAAGATTTTACACCTATTCCTTGCAAATTTTAGACTTCTAATGTAACACTATCAGTACATTAGGGGTACATAATCTTCAAAAACATCTCTACACTTAATGATAAAGCTTTCACATTAGTATTGTTTTTAGCCCAATGGTTCTGCTAAAGAGGATTTAAAATTGACCCAAACCTTACTAACTGCTTTGAAATTATATTGACAGGGACAGAGACACACTTGACACTCCATCCCCCCTTCCTGGGGTATGCTTTGCACAAAATTTAATTAAAATTGACTAAGCTGGATAGAAGTTGAAAATATGAAAAATTACAGTCAAACAGATTATGAATAACTTTCAGCACATCAGACATGAAGTAGTGATCCTTAAATAAAATACACCTACAAGATGAAGCTGTTTTATTCCTTTGAAGTGATATCTAGTATTGTTTCTTTTCCTGTATGCCACCTCTATCAGAACAAAATGTTATACATGTATTAACATAACCTATGACCGTATAGTACCCCAGTATTTACTTTACAATTAATTAAGTTCTGGAACCAACCCTCAGATGCCCTTAAAACAAATGATTCTAAACTGGCAAAGGTAAAGGGCATCTGAAGAATTTAAAATAAAATGATAGTACAAACAAGCAAACAGTGTGCATGAAAATGTTGGCAAACACTAGAAAAAATACTAAGGTACTTTCTCAAACTTAACATGAATACTAAAGAGGTTTTATGTAGCTGTATTGCACATACCAAAAGCTTTCCTGCAGTTAAAGGTTGGTTGCCTAGTAGTTATGTAGTATGTACAAGTTTTTCCCTCTATCTCTTCTAATTTAAGAAGCGAAAATGTCTCTAAAAATCTTATGGTTGGCATGAAGTATTCCTGTTCATTTTACTGATTACTTACAATTGTCCTATTTCTGAGGGTCATCTTCTGATGGGTGTGTTCTCTGCAATGTTCACAATTGAAGTTCCTGTTTGACCTGTTACATATTGAAAATCCTCAATGAACATGATTATGGTTTTAATTTCCATTGTAATTATTGATTACTTTTATAAAAAAAAATCTAAACCAATTTATTGTAACATAATACTTAGGAAAATATTTATGTTATATCAATGGAAAAAAGGAATCATTATCTCCAGTTATCCTAAAATCACAAGTAAGCATTAATCATATAAATTCACATACGTAAACCCATTAGCTTTTTGTGCTATTAAATCATAGTCATCGCTGTGCAATAAAGGAAATCAAGTACTAATCCACAGCTTTGTGGCAATAAAGTTACTATCCCCGAGTAAAAAGTGACAAGCCCAAATATAGAGGCAAAAATTAAAAAGTAACATTGAAAAAAAAGTTCATCGTGAAAAAAGTCAGGGGCCTGTTTCATCAAAAGTCGTAAAGTTAAGCCTTAACTTGGGAGTACTTCTGGGGATTATGCCAAAATTTAGTTGGGCGTAATTTGCGTTTCACCAAGTGGCGTAAGTCTAGTCGTAAAAGATACGCTTAGTCACAGGACTAAGTCCTTGACAACGTTGCATTGCGCAGGCGCAAAAACATAAACATTGCCCAAAGCGTACAAACATGTATAAATTGTAGCACGTCAAAGTACAGAATAACACAAGTTATAGATAAATTAATACTTGCACTAATTGAAACATGCATGGGTTTATAGTGTTATGTAAGAGACATGCATCTTTTAAGAAACCAATTTTAGTTTTTTACAATATTTCAATAATAAAAGTCTAATAAATTGAAAGGATGAAAAGGACAGTACATGTACTTGTATTTCGGAATTAAGCAAAACTATTCATTTTGGAAATTTAATTACAGCCATACCCCCTCTTCCCGAAATTGATACAGGTTAATAACTTCGCCTTTGATAATAAATTTCATGATTCGATAAATACTGATTCTACTGACAAATACTAATAATTAAGTTTGAGACAGAATAAGATTTAAAAATTTTAATAAGAAATGTATATGCAAGCAAAAATAATGAAAACAAAATGCAAACGGTTTACATATGAACACATTTTGAGTCAAGAAATAAATTTTACACGTTTACTACTATGGTACATGTAAGATAATCCTCTCTGTATTTATTAATTTTTTGTCAATTCAATTGATTCATAATTGTTCAGTTATAGAAAAAAATTCTTTACTATCTGCAGATTAAATGTGATGTACCGTTTTAAAAATATACAGAGAGAGAGAGAGAGAGAGAGAGAGAGAGAGAGAGAGGGGGAGGGTTGGAAAAATGACTACAAAGATATTCTTACAAAAATTCTCTGCTTGTGTGGTCTCTGTCTTTAAAATTTAGTTACAGCTACTCTTTATTTTGTTTTCATTAAAATGTAAGTAATGCAGGAAATCAAAAACATGTATATTTTCATCTTATATGTGCTTTATATGCGCTCAGATTATCTTATACTATGTAAGATTTGCTCTTTTAAACAAAATTATGAAAATTAAAGATGTCTTCTGCATCAATGTTTGTCTGAGAAAAAAAAAAAATTTTAGGAATAATTCATTCTTGAACTTAACTGTGTAATTATCACCGTCTTACATCGATATTATAAAAGCAATAATTTATTACCACTTTCAAAAATCTCTTATTGTCTATGAGACCCCAACCCCCTCCCTGGGTTGGGGTCTATGATTCGCCGGGAACATCACTTGTCCCAGATACCTAGGAAAATAATTACTTTCGTCCTTAACTAAGTAATCTGTACATTCAATGTTAATTAATCTGCAAATTCAGGGAATTATTTTTCAAAATTTTAGATTTAAATGGGTCCTCTCTTTCTTAGATGTACCGTAAATTACATAAAAGATATGCTCCCCCTTTGCTGGATCCACGCATGTGGACGAGAAGTAAATAAAAAATTTCACCAAATTGCAATCATTTTATATGGAAGGACTCTTCAAACATGACAAAAACTATTTGGTTTTAAGATGGGTTATTTTTTTGAATTTTTTTTCTTAAATACATATATGTAAATTGATTTACAATACCTAAGATCTAAAATGTGTATGAATGCATTGTCAAAACGTTCTTTTCTCAGCAGAAATTTATCAAAATATTATTTGAGTACCACAAGATGAAACACACCCTTTAATGTAGAAAATTACCTGAAAGATAATAACTATGCTTTTGAAACCGATTTTTTTTTGTTTTGTTTTTTGTTTTTGTTTTGTTTTTTTTTTTTTGTCATTTTTGTTTTTCAGAAAATATTTTTCAAAATAGACAATTTTAATGGGTCTCTTTTTAGTAAATGAAAAAGAAACTAGAGGTACCGTAAGCAATGAGTTCAATAAAAGATATCCCCCCGCCTTCCATATAAATATAATGGCAGTGTCCATGTTTTGCTGTGGGAAACCCAAAATATGTGTCGGATCAAAAAGTACAATAAGGCACAATGGCAATATATAATAAAGATTCTGTGAAAATTTCACCAAATTTCAATCAGTGATATGAAAGGAGTTGCGGATAGAGATGGGTACCCCCAAAGCGTAACAGATGGACGGACGGACATCCCGATTACTAAATAGTATATACATGTACATATACATGTACCGTCCCGCTTTTCAAGCGGGGTGTAGAAATACAGTTATATATGTAAATTGATTTACAATACCTTAGACATACAATACCACAATCAAATGTGTATGAATGCATTGTCAAAACGTAAGAAATCTCTAATAAGACAATCTTTTCTTCTCAGCAGAAATTTATCAAAATATTATTTGAGTACGTTATTACTCAAATCAACTACGTCCCCAAGTAGTTGTAACAACACCCCCCCCCCCCCCCCCCCTCTTCATAATATGTATAATTAAATAATGCATTGTTTGTATTTTGAATTCTTCTTAGAACCTTACTTTTTTTCTTTAGAACTCGCTAAAATTAATAAAAAGGCCTTATTTTAACTTTACGCCCTAACTTACGCCTACCCATGAGTAGACGTAAAATTTTGGCCTAAATTTAGTCAGGCGTAACGATACGCTCTTTAATGAAATGCAAATATTCGTGCTAGTCCCGACTTTACGCCGGCGTAGCGCTACGACTGGGCGTACGACCTTTGATGAAACGGGCCCCTGGGTATTAACTACAGATGATTCTTTTTAAAATTAAAGTTTAATTTAATTTTCGCTAGTAAAATTTAATCATATATAAATTAATGATTTAAAAAAATGAAAAAAAGATTTTAAATATTCCTTTTCTGGTCATTCACTAGTTCGTCTAATTAAAACGAAGCAAAAATCATTTTGTTTTCATCTTGAATCATTTAAAGCCATATATGGCGTATGTACAATGAAAATTATTAGACTAAAATTATAAGAACTTATTATTTGTATCATTACTTTATATAAACATGATAAAGATAGAAATTTTCCGTAAATTACAAAATCTAAGTCAATTGCGTTATAAAGATATCAAAATTTAATTTGGATTCTCGGAATTTTCTCCGACTTGGAAGAAAATACAAAAGATTTAAATAACACATTACAGAGAAGATAAAATCGTATTATTAGATAAAACGAGGTGTTCTCCGTGCTCCGAATTGTATGAAAAGCTTTAATTTAAATGTATTAACTATATTTCTTTACTTAATTTTGTATTTTTCAAAAATATATTTTTTGATCAGTTACGCCATATATGGCTTTAAAAAACGCTACATAATTGCATGACACTTATCATTGAGCTGATTGAGTGAATGTATATAATTTAATAATGAGATATCTGTGAGGCATATATGTACAAGCAAATATTGCTATATTAAACAAAGGAAAGGGGGGAATTCAAATTAGGAAATAAAAGATCGTTTTTAAGTAAATCAGTCTTGTAGTACTGCAAAATGGATGCAGTTGTGGAGATTTATGGATAATATGAGCATGCTGTCTGGAATATTTCCATATTAGGGAATTTAATAGCAAAAAAGAGTGAAAATACCGGTGGTGCTTTTCATGTATTACATGTGTATTTTAAAATTCCTAATAGCCCAAGGGGATTCCTCAGTGCAGAAAACCACTAGCCCCATCCTCAAAAATGGAAGCCCCGGGTGTAGCGCGATGCTAATTACACACCCATCATGTGAAATAGTTATAGTAGCCCTATATCAATTTCAGTATTGTTTTAAATTAATTAAAACAAATGACAAAAACAATAATTTTTAAAAAAAAATCAAAATAAAGCAGACACTCAGTCAAAATCAAAGACAGAAAGAAGCACTGTTTTGACTGAAAGTTTTTCAGTAATACAATGAATCTCTTAAGTTACATATCAGATGAGATAAACTTACATACAATTATTTAGTTGTTGTCAATTATCCCATTTATCATCATCTCAGCTCACTTTGCGATTGTAATACTGTCTACATGAACCGATAATTTACAGCTGATTTATGAACACACGATTGTTAAAATTTTCATTTCCCTTTCCAATATACATTGTCAGAACATACTTAGTTGGTTATGATATAAAATTAAATAATAAACACTTTCGATTTATTAAAGATTATCTAACAATATACGATCATTTACTAAATACTTCTCGCCCTCAAGAGAGTTAAAAAGACAGAGAAAATTCAAAATACAAACAAGTGCAACTTAGGATTAATTGTTCCGATATATCTATTTTAATTTTGTGCACAATTGTTTTCAAAATTACATTAAAATCTATTTTCCTTAAACAAGAACCCAGCAATGGATAAATATTAATCGAATAAACTTACCTTTTCTCTTGTCAATCAGAAAATCTTGTTGACATTAAGTGTTTCTTAGTCGCCATATTTTTTTCCATGAAAACAAACGTTGTTATGATCAGGATCAACGGAAGTTGATTTTCGGAACTCTCGAGAATTTAGAGTTCCGAATGTAAAACTGAAACAACAAAACACGGTGCGTCCGTGAAAGCAACTTTTTTGGACACTTTTTTGGACAAATCGTCGTGTCCAAGTTTTGTTGGGTACTAACCTGCAAATACCCAATTAGGGTGTTTTAAGCATATTCAGCGACACTTCTTATTGGGTATACCCAATAAGCAAAAAGTACCCAATAAGTACAATCTTGGCATGAAAAATACCCAATAAATGCACTCTCGTAAACACGGACGGACGGAAATTTCATATTTGTTATATATATATATATATATATATATATACTAACACTTCAAAAACTTTTCTTCAACATGTATATTTTGTTATTTCTATTCCACGTTATTATATATGATTACTTGATTAGAATTTTTTAAAGAATATTTTTTGAGAAACAGTCGAAACGACCCGAGGTTTTAAAGGGGTGTGCATGTGCCCTGTCCTCAAGCACCTGTTGATTACACAAAGGCAACCTTGATTTTACACATGCATGTGTGTTAATTCAGTAACTTAAATTAGGTTGGTCAATTAAACAGTACCTCCCACCACATAGCTCTTGTGCAAAAGATTCTCTTTTGAAGTCATTCGATCTTTCAAATTTACTTTGATCATGTGAACCTTTTGATTTCCTGAACTCTAATAGAAAAATCAACCTTCCTGTATGATAAGAGTATCGTTTCGAATAATAATTCCCCTAATAAGTGTTTCAAACAACTCTTGAATTTTTCAACCTTTCTTTGATTTAATTTAAAAAATCAAATTCTGAAACACGAATCCCTTTCAAAATAAACACTACCTTATGTTTTATCTCCTATATGCTTACAGTGTAGAAGTAAGTGTTCGTGATAAATTCATAATAAAAATATCTTCAGGTAATAAACCTCTTATGGTACCAAGGTCACTCCTGCATTGCAAAGAAATACATTGTTGCACATTATACGCACGTTGTGCGATATATAATTACACGCTTAGCACTTATAAAGTGAGGTAAAATAGATGTCAAATTATATACTATTAAAGTTTAGCTCAAAAGATGCAAGTTCCTGCAGAGAAGATTATACCGGTACGTTTATTGAAACCCTTTATTTTCCCTGTAATGTGAACAATGTAGATTCAATTTTGGAATTCATCTAGCTCGACCATCTATTAATGTATCACTATAAATCTTTTTATCATTGCAAGATGCATTTAGATCCTTAAAAAGATTAAATTAAAATACATTCCGATTTCGCCCCACGTTGAGGTAGCAACTTCAATACCCAATTCTCAAGGTCTTGTCATTTGATACTATTAAATCATCATCATCAAAGTTAAGTGATTAGACATTTAGAATAAGATTAATCTTCAAATAATGCACCCTCCCGAAGTTGAAAGGGGGTTGAAGCGATTTTTCATCTTTTTTATAATCCTCGAAATTGATCCGTGAGTTTCTTTTCATTATGTAATCTTTTCGGATTCCAGAACCACCTTGGTCCCTGCTCTCTGCATGCCGTGACGTCACTATCCTTAGATTTCGTTGCCATGTTGCTTCAAATGAAAAAGAATGTTCTCATTGTGTTAGAGTCTTTGCAGGTGAAATATCTTGCTTCCATTAACATCAGAACTCGCTTCATGTCGTGAGAGTATTTGGAATTGTTATTTTCCAAGAAAACTCAGAAATGAATTTCGATTTTCATCTCACCATTTTGATCTCTTTCTTGTTATGACCTGATAAACCAATCCATCAATTACTTGAAAAAAGTGAAGGTTAAGGTGTCGCTGTGACCCAGTGACGACAGAGGATATAATCTTTACTTACACTGATAACGAAATCAACGGCAGTCATTGTTCCTATGTTGAGATCATTTTTATTACACCTGCATAAATTTCATGACTCAAGAAGATATACCTGTATGACTGAAATTAAATGCACTGTTCCTATACTCCTTACCAAGACAGACGGTGTTCTGCATATCAAATACATTTATGGCTGAAATATGATTCATTGTTTGTTTTCCTCTCTATTCATTATGTAATAACAGACAGATAGGGACGTGTTTCTGCGAAGAGATTTTCATTACGTCTTTCCCACGACCTATAATCATTAGCATATATACAGCATAATATGTTTTTATCCGGTTTAAAGAATATGCTGGATTAATACATTAACATTTTGAATTTCTAAAGAAATAAAATTAAAATGCTTCATACATGCATTTGTTCGTCGTATATCTTCTTCTGTTATTTAGAATTCTTGAAGTATTATAGCATTTTTATAATTAATTAAACAATATATGACGTACACCAAATAATCCTTCTTGGTACGCCAAGACTTTTCCTCTATAATGTACTTCATATTCCCCAACAAAAATACTATTATGGTTAACCATAGTGATATTTTTGAGGGTTTGAAAACTATAATGACACTTTGATTTACAAAAGCGTAAACTTTGCAAACTTTGATTTACTATAATGAATTTGATTTGATTTACTTTAGTGATCATTTTGACGCTTTAATGATACCTTTGTAATTTTTGTAAATTATTGTTAACATAAAATAGTAGTTTTTCTTAGAGTTTGCATAATGTATTATAAAAGAAATAAATCCTACGTTTGCAACTAGATTAAAAATGAAATAATTTTTTTTTTAAATTTTATTTAAATATACGCAATTGATTTCTTCGAATTCATGTTTTATCGATTACATCTGAATTTGACGCCTTTGAATTTTGTAAATATTTCTTCGACTGCTTCCAGAGTCTTATATTTTTCATGAGAATCCCATGATACTTTGCGTCATCAAGTTCGTCTTCCTCCAACAGAGAACTCATCAGTGGTATAGCACTTCCTTTTCCGTTGAAAGACGAAGATAGCGGAAATGAGGGGGTTGATTCCGCATTTAAATCTTCCATTGAGTCCATGGAACCATTGTTGTCTATTTCGTCATCGACAACTAGAGGTTCACTTCCATATCTGACCAATGGGTTTCTGAGATTACACATGACGTCATCATGAGCTCTCTTCTTTAGATATTTGAGAGCTGGGCGTTTCTTTCCTGAACAACTAAAGGTAGCACTCCTTGCAATGGGATTTCTCGTTCTTGGATTCGTGATTGATGTTATGGCACTATTGATGGCTAAAAGTTGTTTCATAAGCTTGACATCTTGATTCCGTATATCCTCCTAAGAAGGGAGAAAAAAAATAAAATTATACCAAAAAAATGTAATACATTAATTTTCTTGTCCTTATCTGAAATGAAAATGTCCTATATTTTGATCACAGAAATACATTGCAGCGACAAAAGCACACAAAGGGTTAAAACCGAAAGTAAGAATAGTTACTTACCAAGTCCGATTTAAGCCGTGATAAAGCTTGTGTTATTCTATCTACGGATGAGTCTTTCTCCATTTCCTTGTGTAAAATCAAGTGGAATTCCACTATCGTTTGACGACTTTCGACTTCTGATCAGAAAATTTTCTTGGGCGACACCAATATAGGATGTTTTCATTTAAACAGGAGAGATCACATGCATTTACCGGTATATTCGTAACATCCATTTAATCAGACATTTTATGTGGTTTATATGTCTCCTCTTCGATCAGTAAATTTTTACCTTTACTGTATTTTATTAGAGGTTTCCACACGGCTGAGTAAACATACATTACAACAGTTGAACTTTTTATCAATTTATTATGCAGACTTTCAAAAATGTTTAATGACGAATGAATAGTGATGAAGATTTATCATGTATTTGCCAATCATATCGTAAGCCGAGCAGGCTTGACCAAACAAATGCTCAATAATTTATCTCAAGTGCCAAAAGCTTTCCTTTTTATACGAAGAAAAGTAGGATAAATTCTTCACCTTCTAAAAAGCTGTAAATAAAAATAGGGGTACGTCTGATGGTTTCAAATGGACATAGCGTTGTTAAAATTTTATGTTTAATGCAGGTCAATATATCTTGTAAGCTCTTAAGATGATTTATTCTCTACAAAGGGATTTTTCTTTTCTAGCGTAGTAGTACATGCACATGAAATTGTATTCCGTGTTAATAAATACAGATAACACATAAAACATTTATAAAAAATATCAACCAAATTAAATGCCCTTTGTTTCCTTTTCGCAGAACAATGTGCAAACTGCTTCTCGTCAAAGCGTACCTTATAAGAAAAAAATAATTAACAAGTTGGCAATTCATAATCCAACACAAAGTGCATTCCATAAACAACCAAAGAAGCATTCAATAGTTCATCTAATCAGTAGATATGAACTGCAAAGCACCGAACTCAGATGACTTCAACATTATATTTAAAGTGCTTATAATTACTGAGAAACACATTTAAAGATCATAGTCTGTCCTTAACTTAGTGTATTGTTAATGTATGAATTTCTGAATACTTTTTTCCACGTATCTTTAGTGCATCATATGATACGATTCTGATTTGTCAATTTCTTAAAGAAAAGCAATAATTAGATGAGTTTATTTATTGAAAAAGGCACATTGCTTTTTTTCTCACTTATTTACTAGTATTAACTACATAGATGTTACAACAAACATTTGTTTCACAAAATACACAATTGTTAAATAAACGGTAACATTTTGATAACAATACATTGAGAAAGTCACAGAAGTGTCTTTTCTTCATTCTTCCCCCTTTTTTGTTTCTTCTTTTATAATTTATTTTCCTTCATTTTCTCTGTTAAAAAATAAATACCTGAGGTAATTTTCATTTCAGATAACTTTTCTTTATATACCAATTTTTTTTTATATTGTTTAGGACTTTTCATCAAAATTGACCATCAGGGAAAAAAGATTATTCTGTATTTAAAAATGACAATGATACATATAAATTTTTTTATTTTTGAAAACAAATGCAGATGCAAGTACATAGCCAATAGTAAAACGATTTCAAGACTTGACCTCTTTTTTCTGTTAAAATCTCACACCAAAATCTAAGTTACAATAAACAAAATATTAATCATTCCCTCTGGTGAATTCAGGTGGAAATTAAGAATAATCCTTCCTTTCTCCAGAACCTGATGTATGTCAAGATTCATCAGCAGTGGCAATGGAATAAATTAAAAATTCAAAATAGAATTAGTCATAACAAATGTAATCTACATCAAAATCTGTGAAATGGAACTCTTTTTCACTTCAAAAAACGTGAAATGACACAGGTTACGCGCAAACTTTGCATGATGTTGATATTGCTGAATTCAGAATTAGGTCAACTTTGGTGATCAAATTACTTTTATATGACCTTTAGCATTGAAATATATTGTTACTTATAGGGAAATATGAAAACAAATAAAACATTACCTGTACGCGTATTAAGACTTTAAAAGAACTTATTTGAAATATAGGGAAATATTAATTTAATTTTTATATTATAAACTAGTATATGAATTTGCACCTATGAACCCAGTCATTTCTTTTTTCGACACTAGTATCACAATTTTATGTCCTTGTTTGATTTGGTGTATTATGAAGCCAATTTGTGGAATGAACGGCCTTCTATGTAAAAATGAATGTTTAACTGGAAAAAGAATAAAGATTGAGATTAGTATCTTCCCAAGATAATGTGCTGAATTGTAGATCAAGGTACTTTAAACTCCTAATAGCTAAGTGTATTTAAGATGAAAAAATATTTATGTTTATAATGATTTTACCACTCCTTGAGTACTAGTACAGAAATGATATTTGTTTTTTGTGCTAAGGTCACCTGGCATACATAGAAGTCCATAATTCACATAAGCTAATTGTCTCGTGCACTTTATGACTACCTATATTTAATTTTTGGGTTGTTAAGTTTGACAACAAACAAAGTGGGCTGGATGAATCACGTGATATGTGGAAAAGATCTAGAGAGACCCGTCAATCAATTTTAAAAACGAGACAGGTCCCTGCTATAAAATCTCTTGACACCTTTGAAATAAGGTTAAAACTCTGTAAACTGTACTCGTGCAAATACGTTTTCAATCAAACGGTGAAACATGGAGAAAGATTCATCTCTAGACAGAATTACTTTAGCGCTTTCAAAATTAAAGACAGAATTGGTGAGTAAAGATATGAGATATTAAATCTTTGAACATAGATTTATCAAACATTTTAAAGATTAAAACATTTCTTTTTCATTTTTAAAATGCAATTAAAAAATTTCTGTCATGAAGCAAAAAAATAATATATATTTTTATCATTATTCATTTCATTGTTCAGATGGAAATGAGACATCAGGATGTGAAGCTGATGAAGCAGTTAATTTCAATTAACACAACTATTGGATCCATGGCAAACACAAGACATAGGAATCCTGTTCTTAGAAGTGCCAGCTTTGGTTCCCTGAAGCGGACGAGTACAGAAAGGATCAACAGCAGCAGAAATAGACCCGGAGAGATGATGTGCCTAAGAAATCCCCTTGTCCGACATAGAAGTGCTCCAATCATGGTTGATGACAGAAAAGATGAACAAAATTCAGGTGTGTATAATTTTTTTTTATAATTTTATTGGAGCCACTTCTTGTGTCTTATAATGTATTAAAATAAAGTTCAACAGCTTTCATGTTTTATATTTGACAATATTTGTTATTAATAATCATTTTTCTTCAACAGATATGGGCAGTTTGGAAGATGTTGGGGCTAGCAGATCGTCTGATTCAGAGAATGATCTTGCATCACTGTGTAGTTCCGCATCATCACTCGTATCAGCCAATCAGGCCTCGCCCCCGCCGTATCTGCGACCGCTTCCTGAAGAGGAGGACACGGACGAGAAGATGTATTACGGAATCTTAATGAAAAACATTAAACTCTGGAAATATTCTCAGGAGTCTATTAATAGCTCTGAAAGTGACAGCTCCTTTGACAGCTAATAAAAAATGACTTCATTAGCAAATTTAATTAATGTGGTTTTGTATGTCGGAAGTGACTCATGTGCAATATTGACAGGAGTAGACAATAATATAATGTTTTGAACGTCTTACTTTCTCCAACCTCTATCATCAAAGTGGGATTTTGCCCATCGAACAACAGCTATTCATCCTTTTTCTGGAAACATTAAGGTGCAGGTATGCAATGGATACAAATATTTATTTCCTTGATCAAGGATTGCTTAGAAATAAGGCAATTTTGAAATATATCGTATAGGTTTTTTTTAAATTGTAAGAAAAGATTAAACAATAGATTTCTAAGATATGATATTATCTTTTTCAGAATGGAATAACGAAGCCTCGTCAAGAAAAAATTGTGAAGAGGGGAATGAATGTGTTAAGACAAAGCACCAAACGTCTTCCTAATACTCATTCTTGAAAATATGTGCAATACTGTGATAAAAATCAGAACTTTTTGTATCAATATGTGTGTGTTACTACGCAAATAAAAATTCCAAATATAAATATTAGTTTAATCATTTTTAAATCTGGGAAATCTTTACAATTTCAAAATATATTCAAGTATACATATGGCATGGAATATATCAAATATAAGTACATTTATCATTGAAATGGACTGTTTTAGAGGCTTCTCTGCTTCTGATTTGTATTGTTTGAGTAGACTTTTGAGCTTGAATGGTGTTCGTTATCTTAATATATTTAATGTTAAAAATTTGTTACATCAGGGAAATTCTAGAATTCTAACAGACTTAACAAGAATGAAAGTTTGGCAGATCTGACAGATCAACAGTCTAGTTAATACTTTATAGCTGATACCAAGTTTGTTACAAACTTTGATCATAAAAGATCGATCTGAGTTGAGATACTAGAACAAATTTTATTATTATAGGGTGAGATAGACAGTGGCTGAGATACTGATCATAGAGAATACTTTAACAACTGATTAGAATAACAGAGAGTCAAACATCAAAACTCTAATTTGAAAATTTGAACTTATTTGAGATTAGTAATCCTTCTCCTGTAAACTGGTCATTGTTTCAATTACTTAAAGGTGGAGATCTATCGGGGAAAAAATATTTATTATTTTTTGAAAGAAATTTTGAAAACCTGCAAACTGTATAAAATGGAGAGATATAGTAAATGTTAAGTTACAGAAGATTTCTTAACTATAAGGAAAGCACTCTGTAAAAGAGAAAAGCATGCGTCCTATACAGGGTTATAACTAATACTAATAATTTTGCAGCAGAGATCAAATTTATTATTACTTGTAATAATAACTACATACAGATTACCATATACGAACGTGAATGTATTGTAAGCTGGAATAAAATATGTGCACGTTTTACACTATGAAAAGCAAAATCATTCGATATATATGCAATTAAAAGTTGTTTTCTTATCTTCACAATTACTTTTTAAAATCTATAATATGAATTTGGTATAAAAGCCAAAAAAAAAATGTACTGACGCAGGTCTGTTATTTATTGCATTGAATTATACATTAAAAATTTCCGGTTTTATGCAACAAGTTTTTTTTTTTTTTTTTTGGTGATTTTTATATTGAATTATGTTGAAAGGCAGCCGCCCAGTCTGTTGAATCGTTTAGTAAATATTTGTAAATTGATACCTACAAATATTGACTTCTGTCCGGTACGCATGGGAAAGGCAAATGTTCATTCAGTAAATTCATTTCAGAAAATAGCAACTTGGCATTGATCCAAATTATTTTTCAAAGCAGTGTTTCCTCTTTATTTTGACTAGCCATAAAACTGTTAGACCCTATTCCCCCTAAAAAAGAGTTGTTTAAGAAAAAAAGGTATATGTAATAAAAACCAAATTTATGCTTAATTATAACATTTTAATTATCAACTTCTCTTATAAATACAGTGATATACTCTTTTCACCAGCATGTAGGGTTTATATTTCTCAATGATTGATTTGATACACAAGAGCATGCTCTACGTATAAACAATTTATGAAACGAGATAAGTTATTGACACACAAGTTAATGAAACAAGAATATCAGCTGTCTCGTTTTAAGTCATCATTTCGTAAGTTCCATGGGCGATACAATGACCCTGTTCGCAAATTCACTTATCATTTAGTCAAATGTTGAATGTTGTTTTTTCATACTACTGGGTTATTATTTACACACTGAATTGTCCATGGATTTTCCGTTAATTTCCTATTGTGAAAAGGAGCACATGGTGGGTGTGACCGGTCGGTGAGGGATACTAACTCCTCAGTGGCACCTGATCCCATCTCTGTTTGTCCGTGTTTGCTGTGCTGCCGAATTTTATTTTCAATGGACCTTTTAGATTGAATATTTTTCTTTATCATCATTATATTTCATTGAGAAGATATAAAGAATGTGTTTGAAAGTCTTCCGTTTTCATTTATTTGTTGCGATTTTTTGAATAACCAAAGGAATTTTTATTCAACAAAGTAAAGCTTGTCAATTTTTTACGCGTTTTGAATTGTTTAAAATTGTATAGGTAAACAATTTACCTTAATATTATTTCAAACACTACAAAGTAGAATTAAAATGTGTGTAATTGGTACACGTTAGCATGATTTAATTGACATTTATTAAAATAAATTTGACATGATCAATATTTTAAATGGGAAGTTAATGATTTAATTTAAAGGTTTTGATATATTATGATTGCAGTACCTGGTGCATCAGATAAAAACATGTCACACTTCATCATAAATTCCGCAGATAGCATCGTCTATCACGGTGCCTTTCTTCTTTAAATTAGTCTATATAAACACGAACTCCTTATTCTGAATTGAATTAAATTCTGTCATCAGTAAATTCATCAAAGTGTATGAAATAATACCAAAGTAAACACATCAAGGACGATTAGGTTTTTTTAATACCCTTGCTTTAATTGGATAGTTTGATCTGATTATCTTTTATCAAGCCGTCAAGAATTTGTGTCTAGATTTTTCCTTATAAATTAAATTAATACATATCTTTTAGAATTTTCCATTGGTGCAAAATGTTTCTGTCGAGTGTTCATTATCTAGTTTTATCAATATCATCATTTTCACATTTAATAAATGATTTATAAAGGGTTTTTTTCCATGATGGTCGGTTCTATAATGTATTATAATGAACGTTTATTATACATATTTAAAATATAAACTTAAGATAAAATATGCAGCTGATTTGTCAATGTTCAATACTTGAGCCTTTTAAAGTAATTTCCAAGTTTTATGTATACAGAAAAGTACTTTTTAAAGTTAAACAGTGTTTTACTTTGATTTTTTATTAAATATAAAAAATCATCCATAGAAATTAACCCACTTTATATAAGATATGTCTGAATAAAAAATATAAAACTATAACGCGACTAAGTTTGTTTTTGTAAATCTTAAAGGAAATAATTGAATAAAAGATCAAGAATGAATGGAAACTTAGAAACACGCCTTTGAATAAGGAAGACTTAATTTAATTTTTAACGTGTATGTGTAATTATTAGGCAAAAATTGAAACAAATACATGTATTTAATATTAATACGCTTTTATACGTTTTTTCATACGTTTTTTGTATAAAATATGCTTATATTATGTCTTTCAATATTATTGAAAAGAATAAGTAAAATTCCCAATAAGACACAAAACAGATCTTCTTTCAAGGATATGGCATGTCAAACGTTGCAATATTTGATAATCTTGTGATGTATATTCAAAATCTTGTGATGTATGTTCGAAATCTTGTGATGTATATTCAAAATCTTGTGATGTATATTCAAAATCTTGTGATGTATGTTCGAAATCTTGTGATGTATATTCAAAATCTTGTGATGTATGTTCAAAATCTTGTGATGTATATTCAATATCTTGTGATGTATATTCTAAAACTTGTGATGTATATTCTATAATCTTGTGATGTATGTTCGAAATCTTGTGATGTATATTCTATAATCTTGTGATGTATATTCAATATCTTGTGATGTATATTCAATATCTTGTGATGTATATTCGAAATCTTGTGATGTATATTCTATAATCTTGTGATGTATGTTCGAAATCTTGTGATGTATGTTCGAAATCTTGTGATGTATATTCAATATCTTGTGATGTATGTTCAAAATCTTGTGATGTATATTCAATATCTTGTGATGTATATTCGAAATCTTGTGATGTATATTCTATAATCTTGTGATGTATGTTCGAAATCTTGTGATGTATATTCGAAATCTTGTGATGTATGTTCGATAATCTTGTGATGTATATTCGAAATCTTGTGATGTGTGTTCTACAATTCGTGATGCGTGCAATAAAATTGCATGACGCAACAGAAAAGTAAGGACAATTTTCATTGGTTAGAAATAACGAAAGTAGCTG
>NW_026930407.1:0-40407 GCF_032062105.1 Saccostrea cuccullata | reverse complement strand
TTTTTTCATTGATTTATCGCAAAACAAGAATACTAAACTAAATGAAAAATTATAGAGGATATAGTTATAATAAACATAATAACAAGTGGTTAATTATTCTTTCTTGGTGAAATATACAAACAAATAGCCGCATCTTAGACTTTAATACATTTAATTTGAATTCGCTTTTGGGAATTTTGAAAGAAAATTAACTTCATTGCGTTTCTTTTGTATTAACATATTTTGACCTAATTTATATCTTCTACATACCTTTGCATTCATGTGAAATTTCCTCAAAGAAAAATCCTTGACAGCAATTGTTTTCGTGGTCTCTAAATTAAAATTTATCTTCAATATGTACACAAATATCGAAATTGAATCTAATAGTATTGTGACATGTACTAGTGACTTTTTTGGCTCACAGATTTATGCTTTTAAAAACAGTAGAAAAAAGAGAAGTCGCAGTAGCTCACTGAGTCTACAAAATGATACCTCACCTCCTATATGATTATTAAAGAAAAATCCATATAGGTTTTATTTCTACAGTCATCAACATGGAAGATATGTTTTGTTCCTAACCATCTGTAATCAATTCTCTATGAAGTTCAGACTGTCTGCTCTTCCCTTGGAAATGCACAGTTAGTCAATCAACATAGAAACACACAAACTTGAAGGTAAAGTTTCAATGAGATACAATTGTAATTTTTATTTATTTATTTATTTATTTATTTACATATGCATTTTATATTTTTGAATTGATAAGTAAATGATATATGATTTTTTTAAGTAAAGAGGGCTTGGTGGTCATGGTCATGTTTAAACTCTATTGATATCCTTTAGAAGAAGAAGAAAAGGCATAAAAATTCATGATCAAATTTTTAAAACTAAAATGTATGAAATTTTTCTTTGCCAAATGATAGTTAACAGCTGAAGATAGCATTTTTATAGAATAAGTTAAATATGGCTAATTTGTTAACCCCCAGCTTCCTTAATAGCATAATTGGTAAAGATAGGAAGTTTTGGCTTCAATTGCTGATGAATTCTGAATTTTCCATTTAATATTAACATTCTATCAAAGAGAAAGAATACTATAATGTGGCTCATTAGGATGACCAGAAAAGAAATCTTAATGACCCTCTTGACTATGTATAAAGATTGTAACCTTATAACTGATGTAAGATGATCTGATTGTGTGGAAATAAAATTTCCTGGTGTTTCTACTACCCAAGATCTTCTTATGAGTGTATGGGACTGCTGTAAACCTTCTCCTGTTTATAAAAATAATACCTTGGAGCATGACACTTTATTCATAAAAGGTACTTTCAATATCATTTCTATGAGTTTGTGTTCTTTCTTTTTAATAATCTAGTGTTATATCTCCTTTAACCTCATTAATATGTATGCTTCCAACATCTTAGATCTGTCTGTATAGTTTCTTCAGCTCTTTGAACACAAATACCCTGATTCAATCTTTTGAGGTAAACATCATAGAGACATCATAGATGATTATCAGAGTGTATATATCACAATCTTAACCATAAGGTCAATTTAAATGGTCAAAGGCACAACAAATGAAAGTGAAAACTTTTCTTTTTTTTTTTTTATCAGAATACATAATTTTGTAATAAACAAACACTGGAAAGTTACTCTCATAATGAGCCTTAATGTCTTCCAAGAGTTCAGTTTGGACTTCCTCCATTAATCCTTGTATCTTGTAATCCTTGTATCTCCAATGGTTTTGTGGGCTAAAAATCATGTGTCTTTAACAATCTTTTTTTTCTGACAACTGTTTTCTCTTATCATCTATAAACTTGACTTCTTCTCTAGTCAAAGGTCTTTCAGGGTAATCCAAGTAATTCTCACCCTCTTTTGGTAATAAATGGTTATATTCTTCATTGGCTTCTTCTGCAATCAAGGGTCTTTCTATGTAATCTCTGACAACATTAGGATCACCCTTTTCTGGACATAATTGGTTATATTCTTCTTGAGAAATGATCTCAATAGTGCCATCTTTTTTTTTTATTTTAACTGGTATACCTCTGTCTACATCTTTCTCTGAAAGAATTCTCTCTCCGAACTGAATTTTACTCATTCCTTTACTCTTTTCTTTACTAGAGGTGTTACCCATGGTTAATATGAAAAGTCAAAATCTTATGTTACAACTTGTTTTTATACCCTTTTTGTCTATATGTAGAATTCCATCAAGCTTATATTACATTACAATTTTTTTTTTTTTCAACTAAGACATTATTTTTTTTTTATTTTTTCAGGATTCTCTAGTGAGAGGTTATGGAAATGATCTATGTCTACTCTTAGAATGGTGAAAGACTCTCAGATTATGCAAAGACTAACAGAATATCCTCTCTTGGAACACTGAAACAAGAAAACCAAACTTAAGAGGATGGAGGATTTAAGAAGAACATAAATATGATTTCCATCGAATTTAACCAGTACGATCATAGACTGTGGTTTATACAGGATGACAAAGAAAGGACCCAGGATTGTATGTTTCACTGTCAGACACTGACTATGGATAAAGTGTAATCATTTATCAAACTGAGATCTAGTCAAATCAAGTATTGAAAATATGATTTTCTGATAGCATGAGCTCTTTAAAAACTATTTCTCACGGACCTCAAAGTATCTGAATGTGACTTTTATTTTTACCAATTCATATTGAAGACTGTTGTTATGTATGGGAATTACACATTTAAACCTTTTATTTTTCATCTAATTTTTACAACCCCCTAGAAATTACACAGATATCCAGATGCTGGATTTAATGGTATTATTTAACTTTCCTGGAATTGTAAATATATTTTGTTTGTGTATGTATCATGTTTAATTTTGAATTTAAAATTTGTCTCAATAGGACCCCCATAAAGATGTAAGTGTCCCATAATCTGTGATGCAATAATATCTTGAATATTTGTTGTCATCCCATATACTTCATACTTACTACATAAAGACTGATTGGAGGAATACACTTTGTTGTTTGGGACACTTTATCAAGGTCAAAGCATGAGATTATTGAGAAGACTACTTTGACAATAATTTGTAACTTACAAACTTCACATCATAAGTACATAAATGAAGAATGAATAGGATGAATAAGAGATTTCTTAAGAAATCTTGGATCATGTTTCTCCTGAATAAAAACCAGTTACTGAGATAACTGATATGAGTCTTGCAATAACTTCAACATTTTGTAATAAGTATAGAAAATATGATTTTCTGATAGCATGGGCTCTTTAAAAATTAATTCTCACGGACTTCAGAGTATTTAAATGTGACTTTTATTTTTTGCCAATTCATATTGAAGACAGTTGTTATGTATGAGAAGTATACATTTAAACCTTTTATTTTGCATCTTATTTCTATAACCCCCTAGAAATTACACAGATATTCAGATGCTAGATTTAATGTAATTATTACTTTCCTGGAATTGTAAATATATTGTATTTGTGTATATATGTATGTGTATTGTACCCTATTTTTAAATTTAAAACTTGAAATATGATAAAGGTCCCTTAGTATCCCACATCAAGATGCAGTTACCCAGTAATCTGTGATGCAATATCTTGAATATTTTTATCATCTCATATACTTCATGCTTACTACACATAACAGCTTATAGTAATACACATAGTTTTAAAGGACACATTTGTCAAGGTCAAAGCATGCGATTATTGAGATAACTACTTTTGAAAATAATTTGTAACCTACAAACTTCACATCATAAGTTAAGAATGAATCGGAGATTTTCTATAGATTTTAAGATCATTTTTCTTCTGGGTAAAAGTCAGTTGGTAAGATTACTAATATGAGCTTTGTAATGTTGAAACTTTAACATTTTGTTATAACCTAGAGACTTTATATCTGTTATATTGGGTGACATGGCATATTCTTTGGAAAGAATTGGAAATGTAAATCAAATGCACAACAAGGATGTTTAAAGACTATTACTATGTAATACCTAAGAATTCTGTAAAAAATCTTATTATCACTGCATAGATAAAGACTGGTTGGAATAATATAAGTTTTGAACTAAGGTCAAGGGGAAAAAACCCATTCATAAATAGATCTGCATGGGGAAGACTCCTCTAGATCTTCATTCAAAAGTAAAGAAAGTATTTTTTTTTTAAGTTTGAAAGATTGAATGGCAGCATATCATTTGCTTATGAATTTAAAATGAATCCAAACATATACATCTTTAGATGATAACTGTAGAATTTTTTCAATTCCTGGACTTTCTGTCTTGATATTTTCCTTTATTTTCTGTAAAATTTAATGATTGTCTTTTTTAGTTTAGTTGCATTAGTTTCTTTTTGGCATGTAAAAATGACATCATCCAATTTGAAAGAAGTTCATCTACATTTTATATTTAGGAGAGAATTCTTTTTCATCAAAGGTTTCATTTTTGTTTATATGGAATGCTAAGTTCTGTTGATTTCCCTTTTTCCTACTAAAGACATACCAGTAGAGTAGTAAATGTACATGATGTGACAGCAAAGCATGCGGAAACCTGATGACTTTATCATTTCTGATTAAATCAAATTATGAGTTTCATCTTTGTTACATTGTAATAATCCCTAAATAGGACACACACCAGAAACTCTTAAAATGATCTCTACTGTTTTAACTGAGCATCAGGCTTTAACAGTACATAACTATTCCAAATGATTTTTGGACGCTTTTGTATCAAAAAGACAAAACAGTTGGTTCACAGATGTTTCAAAGAAAAACAGCCACAAAGAAATGATTTGTTATGTTCTTTGATTGATTCATGTAAAATATATTTTAAAAAGTATACTCTAACATTTATCTTTTGCATAAATAACTTTTTGTGGAGAATTTTTCATAACTTTAAAAAAGTAGTCTTATTGTGTAATATGGTTAGCTTAAAATCTTGTAGACTTTAAAGTTTTACATGACCTGTCACACATCTTACATGTGTAACCATTTCATTTCAGGGTATTCAGCATATATTATGGTTTTCTCTTAAATTTATTTGCTTATGTAATCAATAATTTGAGAATACTCAAATTAGGAAATGTAAGAGAGAATAGGCAAGAAAATCAGGGTTAAAAAATGTTTTTACTACAAAGGGGTTAATCTATTATTTAATATATAAGTACATTCAGTCTATACATTTCATTTGGGTATGAAATAAACTTACATTTGAGCATTTTAAGACAATTGTAAATATTACTTTAATCTGTTTAAAAAAAAAAAAATGACGAGATTCACTGTCAGCATGTTATTTCCTATAAAATAAAAAGAAAACAAACAATTTTATTTGAGTCAGTTTTTCTTTAAATGTAAATAAGAAGCATTGGAAGTTGGGAATATTTCACAAAGTTGATTGAATATAATACTCACTAGGACAGTTGGAGTATTATGATTTTACCCTAAAGGACACCAGTTTAAATTTCAATATACAAATCATGATTAGTCATGGAGTATAAAGTTTACACTTGCCAAAAAGTAAATGGTATCTCTATTCAGGGTCAATCCAAAGGAATGAAAACAATGTTTCTTTCTATGTATCAAATTTGAAGGATTTCTTGCAATAATTTCACTGTGTTCCTGTTCTGTTTTCTTTCTATGTATGGATAACCCTAACCTGTTCAATCAGAATACGAGAAGTAAATAAATTATGTCAAATGAAGAAGGTGCACAGCAGAAATTTACATGAATTGAACAGAGAATTCTGAGTTTCCCTCAAATATGGCACCAAGTGATGTAAATTTAAAAGAAAATGTGGATCCATCTTATGATTGAGACTAGTACATATTATGAATGATGGGCATTATGACATTTAGAATGACATTACATTGATTCAATTATATGGACAGCTCTTAATCAATACAGTCAAAATGGAGGAAATATTTTTCTGTATAGGCATAAAGTAAGAAACACTCACCCAATTCATCAGAATTTTGCTCTTTAAAGAAAAGGAGCCTTACTTGCTTTGTTGAGTTGACATTCCTATTTTGTCTTTGGTAGGTACACTGATGGTTTCCTTGACTATAATGGGAACTTTTTATTTAAAAGTCCTCAGATTGTCCTGATATTTTGGTTAAAATAACTGCATGACATCAAATAATTTGTTCATACAAAGAAATAAAAGATTTTCCAGGTTTCTTCTATTTTGGGTCAAATTAAAAATAATGTCCAACTAATATATCCAACATATAATACAAGATAATCATCCAAGTTACACAAAGGTAAATAAATGACCTTTTTAAGGTTTTAGTCAAAAGATCAAAGTGAGAAGGATATTTAATAGTTTGGATAATATTCATCAAACTCCATGGATAGATTAATTAAACAAGCTTCATAAATTTTGATTTTCAGGTAAAAGATTAGCACAATTTTTGCTATACCATGGTAACTTTATAACCATAGACAGAGTAGGGGGATAAAAAAAAATGCATTTCAACCACTCTAAGTAATATTCAGCATTACTCAGTAGTGCCCCGACCCCACAAGAACTCCTGACCCTCAGGTCCACACATTTCACAATTCTTGCTCATCATAAATTTTTGATTAACATCATGGAGTGGATTTCAAAGAAATAATTCATTTTTAGTATATAGTCAAAGACACCCCCCCTTCCCAACCCCAGCCCGTTATGATACCCCTGTTCCGGGGGGCTTGCAATTCACAATTCTGGAAGAACGATCATAGCTATATCATAACTATTTGTCTGTAGTCAGTTTGTTAAATACCTGAGAGCAAAGAAGAAGATTAATTATCAAAGATTTAGTGCTATTTCACCATTGGATGAATAGAGCCCCACCCTAAGTAACACCAGAAATCCTGCTCCTTGCGCCATGAAATTCATTACTGTAGAAAAGGAATTCTTTCTCATCGTAACTATGTACTTAATTTTACCCAGGAGCAGAGAAGATTTTCAAAGAAATGATGTATTTTCACTATATAATCTATTTAGCCCAGCCCTAGCATACGGAACCCCTGACCCTTAGGCAAAGAATTTTACTATTTTGGTACAGTGTAGAGGACTCAATGCTTATTACAATCATTCCAACAGTTTCACTGCTTGATGTCTAAAAGATTTTTAAAGACTGCATTAATTTTAGTGGTTTTGGTCCCACCCCTCAGGCCCCAGGGACCCTGAAATTCACAATTTTGTGTTCCTCTTTTACCCATAGATGGGTTATTTCAAATTTGGTTGAAATTGGTTCAGTGGTTCCAGAGAAGAAGCTAAAAATGTTCAAATGTTTACGACCGCCGAATGACGTACGGTGACGAACGAACAGAGATAGCAATAGGTTACCTGAAAGACTCAGGTGACCTGAAATTCTCAGAGGCACATTACCCTTTTAAAGTGCAGTTTTAAGTTTGAACTCAGATATGCAAGGATGGAAATTAAAAGGCATACAGAAACCACTTCTGGTATATACAGACCTTTAGTGGACCCCCAGGATTGGGTGGGACCACAAAA
The DNA here is from genome assembly GCF_032062105.1 of Saccostrea cuccullata. NCBI lineage: Eukaryota > Metazoa > Mollusca > Bivalvia > Ostreida > Ostreidae > Saccostrea > Saccostrea cuccullata. The sequence continues at coordinate 32,957 of NW_026930407.1, read as the reverse complement.
GTACATAACTTACATAAAAGTACATAACTTATTTGGAATAAAGCCACAGTTAGTCAAAAAAATGTAAGCACCCTTAGTTAGTGTAGATTCAAGTATGCATAGATTCAAGTTTGTTCAAATCACCCCCTCCCCCTCTCTTTTAGGATCGGGACCACTTAGGCATTTACTGAATTGATTTTTCCTAGCTACAGTGCTCAGGTGAGCGACGTGACTCATGGGCCCCGTGTTACATGGATGAGTTTGATGTCAATTGTTTTGTTTTTGTTGCATAATATTTCCATTTTAAGATATGAACTAACCAGATATATGAAGATGACCCTCTGACCATCGTTTGCATAATTTTTGAAATATGTTTGCACTACATTAATGCAAATCTCACCAAACAACATACAAAAATAAAGTTTCTACTTTTGTGACTAGCCATGTTTTAAATTCATTTGTATTTGATCTACCTTTTGACATCTTGCAATATTTCTTTCAAATGGTGTAAACTTCAATTTTACGTAAATTACAGTAACTGACTGCGATGCGACTTTTCTTACTTTGATTTATTTTACTGTGTCGCGTCGCCCTCATGGAGCAGTGGTTAGAGCGTCTTCTCTAGAGTCACGAAGTAAGGAGCTGATACTTACGTCGCAGGTTCGAATCCCACTGTGGGATGCAGTAGGTGCTACCTTTAAGCTAACCGCGAACGGTTCTTTTCGTTTGGAAAAAAAACTCTCCAATCTATGACAAATTAAAATCTGATCTTCCTATTCAATTGGAAATATTATTGGAAATAATTCCAAAGTGAAATTATTCATTTTATTAATCTATTTATTTTCATAAGGAATTAATGCATACATTGTAATACTTTCTGAGAAATCTGTGACGAGTACCGAATCTTTCAATATCATGAATAACGACTACAGAGTATCCCATACTGAAAATGTAACATTGTTTGCTATGTGCTTGAAATAGTTATTATGGATTAAATGAGTTTAAAAATACTTTCGAAAAACAGACATTTCAAGATCATTTTTTAGCTCACCTGAGCCGAAGGCTCAAGTGAGCTTTTCTGATCTCTTTGTGTCCGTCGTCCGTCCGTCCGTCCGTAAACTTTTCACATTTTCGACTTCTTCTCAAGAACCACTGGGCCAATTTTGAATAAACTTGGTACAAAGCATCCTTGGGTGAAGGGAAATTTAAATTGTTAAAATGAAGGGCCAAATCCCTTAACAAGGGGAGATAATCAAGAAAAGACAAAAATAGGGTGGGTTCATTAAAAAATCTTCTTCTCAAGAACCACTGGGCCAGAGAAGCTGAAACTTATATGGAAGCATCCTGGGGTAGTGTAGATTTTAAATTGTTCAAATCATGACCCCCCAGGGTTGGGCGGGGCCACAATGGGGAATCCAAGTTTTACATAGAAATATAGAAGAAAAATCTTTGAAAATCTTCATAATAGCCACTGGGCCAGAAAAGCTGAAACTTATGTGGAAGCATCCTGGGGTAGTGTAGATTCTAAATTGTTCAAATCATGACTCCATGGGGTTGGGCGGGGCCACAATGGGGAATCCAAGTTTTAATAGAAATATATAGGAAAAATCTTTGAAAATCTTCTTCTTAATAGCCACTGGGCCAGAAAAGCTGAAACTTATGTGGTAGCATCCTTTTGATAGTGTAGATATCTAAATTGTTCAAATCATGACCCCCCGGGGTAGGGCGGGGCCACAATGGGGAATCTAAGTTTTACATAGAAATATATAGGAAAAATCTTTGAAAATCTTCTCAAGAACCACTGGGCCAGAAAAGCTGAAACTTATGTGGAAGCATCCTGGGGTAGAGTAGATTCTAAATTTGTCTAATAATGACCCAAGGGTAGGGTGGAGTCACAATGGGGAAATAAAGTTTTACATAGAAACATATAGGAGAAATCTTTGAAAATAATATTCTCAAGAACCACTTATCCAGAAAAGCTGAAACTTATGTGGAAGCATCCTGGGGTAGTGTAGATTCTAAATTGTTCAAATCATGACTCGAGGGGGGGGGGGATAGGATGGGTCCACAATTGGGAATCAAAGTTTTACATAGAAATATATTGGACAATCTTTGAAAAGCTGAAACTTATGTGGAAGCATCCTGGGGTAGTGTAGATTTCAAATTGTCTAAATTATGATCAGTGGGGTAGTTATTTCCCTTGGCCGCCATCTTTGGGGATAAATACATACAATCCACAACAGTAGATCTAGCCTTAGTAGTTTTCAGGTTCGTAAGCTTCGTCATTTGACTTATAAAAAGCGCTATCTTTTGTGTACTGATTGCCCCAAGATGGGACAACCCACATATTGATATAAATATTTGGTAGGATAAAGAGGAGAAATGACGTTTCTTTCCTCATTGACCTTTAGATTGACCTCGCAAAGGGAAACAACTTTTGCAAAGTGTGGATTGGACTATTCAAAAGTTTTTGTAAATTATTTTTCTCCAACAAATTTAAAACTGTCCGTGGTAGCTTAGCTATTGCCAGCGGCATTGTTAAGGTCTGTTATAGCTTACAGTCTAAGCATCATTGTTCAGAAAAGGGTCGCTAATGCAACAAATGTAATGAAAAAACTATGGGAGACTATGTGGAAGAAATAAAGAATACTAAGCAAGAAGAATTTTAAAAAAAATCAACTATTGCAGAGCAAGTATATACAAATATATACAGGCATGTGGTATCATTTGTGGCAGCCAGAAAAATTATTTTACACTTAATTGAAAAAAATAAAATGGCCCAATCTGGCACTGCTGTCTCATACCGGAAAATCAATCCTACACTGTTGATTATGCAAGAAACAAATGTTCTACTTTCCTATTTGTAACCATTATGTGACCAGTGGCAAGAAGCCTGTTAGCAAAGCATAAAAAAAGAAGCAAAAAATGTACAAAAGTCAACAATTTATCAAAAAAAACAAAAAACAAAAACAAAACAAAAAAAACAATTGATTTTTTTCTTTATTTCCTCCTCCTACCGGAATTTTTCATTCTGATGTTTGTAAACCTAAAAATAAAAAAAAAATGCTGTCCTTAAATGGTGGGGGAAAAAATCTGGGAAAAAAATTAAAAACCTTGAAAACAAGACATTCCAGTCCATATTTTTACTGTAACATTAAATGTAACATAAACATTCAAAAATGTCTTTTTCTAAAAAAAAATGATAACCTTCTTGTCCATCAATGCTGATTGCATATATATTTGTGTGCACTAGTCTATTTTATTTCATTATTTCTGCTTTTCCTTGCAAAAAGTATTCAGTCATTATGGTAATAAACAGTGGTCAGACATTAATATAATATTCTATATATATAATTGTCATTTATTTTCATGTTCAGTTAAATTATTTTGCCTCTCTTAAACTGACTAAATTATCATCAATGAATCAGAATGTATACAATGAAATCAAAATATGAATATGTTTACAACAACTATTACTTAGTGAATATTTTTTGTAAAAAGGCATAATACATGTATTAACAATACATCATTCCACTTCCTTCTACATGTTCTATATACAATTCTGCAGTGTTGATACTAAGAACAGTTTCACAAAAATATAACCCTTCAGCAATTCTTCTTTAAGTGACCTTGAACTTCACTAAATGATCTTGGACCATGATAATGACATATTCTCTAAATAATGGTATTCTTTCTATGAAGTAAGATACTAAATACTATATTTGATATTTCGAGACTTTTGCAGTATGCTATAAACTTACAGCTGCACCTGAGTGACCTTCAGTAAAGGACATGACATATTTTTGTCTTCAACATTTTTATCAAAGTATTTTTTGCTCACCTGAGCCGAAGGCTCAAGTGAGCTTTTCTGATCACATTTTGTCCGTCGTCCGTCCGTCTGTCTGTCCGTTTGTAAACTTTTCACATTTTCGACTTCTTCTCAAGAACCACTGGGCCAATTTTGACAAAACTTGATACAAAGCTTCCTTGGGTGTATAGAAATTTAAACTGTTAAAATAAAGGGCCATGTCTCCTCACAAGGGGAGATAATCAAGAAAAGACAAAAATAGGGTGGGGTCATCAATAAATCTTCTTCTCAAGAACCACTGGGCCAGAAAATCTGAAACTTATTTGGAAGCATCCTAGGGTAGTGTAGTTTCTAAATTATTCAAATCATGACCCCCAGGGGTAGGGCAGGGCCAAAAAGGGGAATCAAAGTTTTAAATAGATGTATATAGGAAAAATCTTTGAAAATCTTCTTCTCAAGAACCACTGGGCCAGGAAAGATGAAACTTAGACGGAAACATCCTGGGGTAGTGTAGATTCTAAATTGTTCAAATCATGACCCCCGGGGTAGGGCGAGGCCACGATGGGAATCCAAGTTTTACATAGAAATATATAGGAAAAATCTTTGAAAATCTTCTTCTCAGGAACCACTGGTCCAGAAAAGCTGAAACTTATGTGGAAGCATCCTGCAGTAGTGCAGATTTTAAATTGTTCAAATCATGATCCCTGGGGGAAGGGCGGGGCCACAATGCAGAATCCAAGTTTTACATTGAAATATATAGAACAAATCTTTGAAAATCTTCTTCTCAAGAACCACTGTTCCAGAAAAGCTGAAACTTATGTGCACATGGAAGCATCCTGGGGTAGTGTAGATTTCAAAATGTCTAAATTATGATCAGTGGGGTAGGGTGAGGTCGCAATATGTATTAAAAAGGGGAAATCTGGTAAAGAACAGAATGGTCAAAGCTTCTCAGGTGAGCGATGTGGCCCATGAGCCTCTTGTTTTATCAAAGTATCAGACTCAGAAGTCTCTCAATTACCAAGTTATGGACATGAACATTTGTGAAAACAGCTAGACAGACAGACAAGGTAATTCCTACAGATCATCAAATTTTGATTGGGGTATCAAATAATGATATTTATTCTTCTAAGTGGTTTAGATACTGAGATATTGACTGGATGATCCTCTTTGACTTTGTAACACGAACTTTCAAGGAATCTTGACAAATTTCAGAAAGTAAACTCTGAATTCCTTGTTCACCATCCCTCTTCATAGCAAGCTTCAGATGATGTAGGCCCAATCCACTGTTGGCAACTTTTGATGCCATACATTTAGTTAATGTTTTTTGTTCAATAAGTGGATGAAGAGTTAAAAACAAACATTTTGCTTTGTTTTTAAATCTAAATATACAAACTGCTGATTGAACAGTAAATGAAAACTTTTTCATAGTTTCCATTGACGGGTCCGCCTTCTGAAAAAGGCGAAGTAAGGATTCCACATCTTCCATGGGATCATGAGCGTTGTAATGCTCTCCAAACATCTGTTCATATAACACAGACTGTGAATATGAAATTTGATTAGGAATGACCTCTCTGAAAAGTGGCAGGGTGTCAAGAAAACCATGGACACCTGAACTTAAGAAATCTTCCATCAAATCATTTTTCTGAAGGGCATTAAAGAGAACTGGAATATCAAAACTTTTGCAGTTATGCCCAATAAAAATTGAGTTTTGGTAGGATTTTGCAAAGCTGATGAGATTTTCCAAAGCTTCTCTAATGTTAACAGCATGCACTTCTTTTTCATGGTGATACATCTTTCCATTTTCATACTTCAAACCTGTTATTTCTTTGGCTTTAGGAGAGATTCTTTGTTTTGGTTTGATACACAGATTTAAGGAATCTCCTTTCAAATCAACAGCTGATAACTGTGTGATATGGGAATCATGCCCTATAAAACAATTTTAGATTGATTTTAGAATAGATTCATTCATTACCAAGCAAAATTTATGAGGCCCATGGGCCACAACACTCATGTGAGCTACTGGCCTGGCAGAATTTTTTTTCTCAGATTTCTCTCATTTTACATACATGTGTAACAAGAAATCTGTGAGCCAATGCTCACTAGTAATACCCCCGCTTTGATGTGAATAATCACTATCAAGTTAATATATATACACAAGTTCAATTACGGGCAAATGCACAGGAAAATATGAAGTTGAAATCAGATTCACGTCTAAATGAATCCCAATATATAACATGTCTCAACAAAGAGTGTACTACATTTTCAAGCATCTGTGATGAGTAGTTGCTGAGAAAATTGTGACAAAAATTTGTGATGTATGAAACGAACAGACGCACAGACAAATAGGAAGTTGACATCCGATTTAAAGAAAAATGTATCCCGATGTATAGCATGCCTCAGAGAAGATTGTGGTTTAATTTCAAGCTTCTGCAATGAGTAATTGCTGATAAAATTGTGACGAAAATTTGTTACGGACAGACACACGGACGGACACACAAGGGTAAAATAGTATACCCCCTCCTTCGGAGCGGGGGTATAATTATTCAATTTTGCGGACAAGGTATGGTGCATCATATGAACAAACTTGAATCCCCTACACCCAGCGATACTCTGTGTCAATTTTTGGTTGAATTGGCCCAGTTGTTCTGGAGAAGAAGATGGAAATGTGAAAATTTTACAACAACAACAACTTATATTGTGACCTCGCGATACCTCTTGTGGTAATGACTTGGACAAACTTGCAATTGAATCTACACTACCAAAGGATGCTTCCCTACATATGTATAAGTTTCTTTTTTCCTGGCAGTGGTTCTTGAGAAAAAGATTTCTAAAACATACCATAAAATTTTCACTATTTCTGAATTATTTCCCCTTGGATAAGGACGAGGTCCTTCATTTGATAAAACTTGAATCTCCTTCATTCAAGGGTACTTTGTGGCAAGTTTGGTTGAAATTGGCCCATAGGTTTTAGAAAAAAAAATTGAAAATGTGAAAAATTTACAGACAGACAGATGGACACCACACAAAATGTGATCAATAAAGCTCATTTGAGCTTTTAGCTCAGATGAGCCAACAAAGATGTTTATAAACACTGAAAACATTTTTAAAAACTAGATGCTGTTATGAGTCAGTAATACCTATACTAAGGCATTTGCCTCTAAATACACACTCGTACATATTGGGCTTTCCAAGAAAAAGTCAAAATAATTCTATAATTTACACAGTACATGTATTCGTCACATTGAGTATAATATTCTCAGACCCTGTGACTATGTGACCTATGACTCAGAGTCTCTTCTATGTATTTTATATGCTTCATAGGCGTCGGAAGGAAATTGAAAGGGTGGGGGCTAAACCAACAAAAAAGGTAAAGCCCAATTTTCAATACATAGAAAATGTCTACCTTTGCAAAAAAAAGGGTGGAGGGTTAAGCCCCCCCCCCCGTTTAGAGTATTTGGCCAATTTTAACCAATTCACATAGAAATCATTATCATGCATGATTATATGGACATCTGTATGCCGGTCTGTCAATTTAACCATGGTCATCAGGTCATATCTATTGAATGAGAAGAGTCAAGGCATTTGTATTAATTGATATGTATTAGTGTTTACCTGTGACATTGGCATGATCTGTGACATTGACCTTGAAGCTTAACTTGTACTTTAAATTTCAAAAATGTTGCATTTGCTTATAACTTTTGATTGAGAAGAGATATGACTTTCATATTTTATATGTACATTATTCTTAAGAATTCAATATGTTTCCCAGCATGCTATGATTTTTTAGGTCAGGTGAGTAACTCAGGTGACCTATTGCTATCCGTTTTTGTCCGTCGTCGTCTGTCGTGCGTCATGTGTTAACATTTGAACATTTTCAGCTTCTGCTCTGAAACCACTGAACCAATTTCAACCAAATTTGGTATACAGCATCTATGGGTGGAGGGGAACAAAAATTGTGAATTTCATGGTCCCCGCCCCCCTGGGGCCTGAGGGGTGGGGCCAAAACCACTAAAATTATTGCAATCTTTAAAAATCTTCTTCTTTACTCCTGGACATCAAGCAGGCAAACTGTTGGCATGAATGTAATGAGCATTGAGTCCTCTACCAAAATTGTGAAATTCATGGCCCCAGGGTCAGGGGTTCTAGTGCTAGGGTGGGGCTCAATAGATTATATAATGAAAATGCATTATTTCTTTGAAAATCTTCTTCTCTGCTCCTGGGTATAAAATAAACTAACTAAGCACATAGTTATGATGAGCAAGAATGCCTCTTCCAGATTTGTGAATTTTATGGCCCCAGAGTCAGGGGTTCCGGTGTTAGGGCGGGACTCTATAGATTATATAGTGAGAATACATTAATTATTTGAAAATCCTTTGCTTTGCCCTGGGTTTTATGCCAATGATCCAAGTATATATATATTTATTATGAAGAAAGGTGCATCAAGCAAAGTTGTTTCTTTATGCCCCCAGAGTCAGAGGGGGTTGGGGGGGTTACATAGTCTGAAAATAAATTATTGCTTTGAAATCTGCTCTTTGGTATTAATCAACCATTTTATGATAACATTTGCAAAATTTTGAAATATGTAGCCCATGGGTTAGCAGTTCCTTTATGAGTAGCACAACTGGGTATAAAGTGGAAGTGCATTTTCTCTTTGTTACTCTGATCTACTTCTGGGTATTAAGTAAATAGAGTAAGCATTCTAAGTTAAAAATTATGATAAGCAATGGTGCCTCTTTCAAAATTGTAAATTGTGAATTTCATGACCTCTGGTTTAAAACACGAACCAAATTTAATTGTTTGAAACTTGTTACACAATACTCAGTTGACCTATGAGGCCCTTGGGCCTCTTGTTAACCTATGATGTTGGTTTTACCTAATATTCAAAATAGGCTGATGAGTATAATGTAGGAGAATTTCAGGGAAGAAAAGTGTGACAGAATGACGGACAGATGGATTGACATGAGTAACAACAATATACCTGAGCTTTATTTAGAAAAATGGGGTATAATTACCTAGTCCAGTGGTTTCCAGGTCAAAAAAGATAAAATTGGAATCTTCTAAAGCAGTTTAATTAACATCCTGGTATACAGGTTCCCTTACTGGTGGGGGGATGCTTTCTATATCTTCGTTTACTTCTGGATCAAAGGAGCACCCTGTATTGTATGAGGTCCCCTCCCTGACCACAACAGCTCCTGTCTTTTGAAGTCTACATTAATAAGAATTATATCATCAGCTTTTTGGGAGGATTTTAGAAATGCTTACAATATAAACTAGATCTATACTCAACAAAAAAAGAACTGCATATTCAGATAAAACATGATAATCTAAGTTTTTGGCTCACCTGAGCTGAAGGCTCAAGTAAGCTTTTCTGATCTCATTTTTTCCGGCGCCTGTCTGTCTGTCCGTCTGTGTGTGAACTTTTCACATTTTCGACTTCTTCTCAAGAACCACTGGGCCAATTTCAACCAAACTTGCCATAAAAGCAGCCTTAGGTGAAGAGGATCCAAGTTTGTTCAAATGAAGGGCCACGCTCTCATTCAAGGGGAGATAATTAGGAATTAATGAATATTTGGTGGTATGTTTTAAAAATCTTCTTCTCTAGAACCATTGTGCCATGAAAGATGAAACTGATGGGGAAACATCCTCAGGTAGTGTAGATTCAAGTTTGTTCAAATCATAACCCCCAGGGATAGAGCGGGGCTGCAATGGCCGACTAAAGTTTTACGCAGAAATGCATAGGAAAATTCTTTAAAAATCTTCTTCTCAAGAATGACAAAGCCATAATTCATCATATTTATATGGAAGCATGCTCAGGTAGTGTAGATTCAAATTTGTTCAAATCATGACCCCCGGGGGTAGGGCGGGACCACAATGGCCGACCAAAATTTTACATGTATCATTGTGGAGGGTCATTATATTAAAAATTATTTAGATTTCCACTCAGGAAATTAATTTTTTTTTAATTACATAGTTCGTTGAAGCCGATTTCTTTGGACTTTTCTTTTGGCTGGTCTCCTACATGTATTTTTAGCACACCTCAACGATGTTGGGGGGAGCTTATGTGATACCCTTGGCGTCGGTGTCAGCATCGGCGTCCCAGGTTAAAATTTTCGGAGCAGTTTTCTTTTTAAGTACTTCTTTGTCCTATATTGATTAGACATGCATGGATGATAGTTCTGGTGTGTTTCATTGTACCAGTCAAAGTTACAGATGCTGCAATTTCAGCAAAGGAATGATCAGGTTAATGTTTTTGGAGCAAGTTAACATTTTTGGTGCAGTTTTTGGTGTAGGTTTCATTTCCAAGTAACTATAAGCCTTATGTTTACCAAACTTGTATGGATGATACATCTAGGGATGCATACTACCGGGCTTGCTTTGGATGCTGAATTTGACCTACATTTTCCGGTTGAGTGAACAGGTTAAAGTTTTTGGTAACTTTTGAGTTCTTGCATGGACGATACATCTTAGGATGCACATTAATGAACTTGCTTCGGATGCTGAATTCGACATACATTTTTCAGATAATAGACCAGGTAAAAGTTATGGGTGCAGGTCTATTACCAAAAAACTATGAGGCTTATATAACATTGTATAAACCAAACTTGCACAAATGTTGCATCAAAAGATGAAAACTCTCAAATTTACTTCAGATGCTGGATTTTGATTACATTTTCATGAAAAAGAACTAGTTTAAATGTTTAGCTCACCTGAGCCGAAGGCTCAAGTGAGCTTTTCTGATCACATTTTGTCCGGCGTCCGTCTGTCTGTCTGTCTGTCCGTCTGTCCGTCTGGGCCAGGAAAGATGAAACTCATGTGGAATCATCCTCAGGTAGTGTAGATTCAAGTTTGTTCAAATCATGACCCCCGGGGCAAAGGTGGGGCCAAAATGGCCGACCCAAGTTTTACATAGGAATGTATAGGAAAAATCTTTAAAAATCTTCTTCTCCAGAACCACTGGGCCAGGAAAGATGAAACTCATGTGGAATCATCCTGAGGTAGTGTAGATTCAAATTTGTTCAAATGATGACCACCGGGACAAGGGTGGGGCCAAAATGGCCGACCCAAGTTTTACATAGGAATATATAGAAAAAATCTTTAAAAAATCTTCTTCTCCAGAACCACTGGGCCAGGAAAGATGAAACTCATGTGGAATCATCCTCAGGTAGTGCAGATTCCAGTTTGTTCAAATCATGACCCCCGGGGCAAGGGTGGGGCCAAAATGGCCGACCCTAGTTTTACATAGGAATATATAGAAAAAATCTTTAAAAATCTTCTTCTCCAGAACCACTGGGCCAGGAAAGATGAAACTCATGTGGAGTCATCCTCAGGTAGTGTAGATTCAAATTTGTTCAAATCATGACCCCCGGGGGTAGGGTGGGGCCAGAATGGCCGACCCAAGTTTTACATAGGAATATATAGGAAAAATCTTTAAAAATCTTCTTCTCCAGAACCTCTGGGCCAGGAAAGATGAAACTCATGTGGAATCATCCTCATATAGTGCAGATTCAAATTTGTTCAAATCATGATCCCCGGGGCAAGGATGGGGCCAAAAGGCTGACCCTAGTTTTATATAGGAATATATAAGAAAAATCTTTAAAAATCTTCTTCTCCAGAACCACTAGGCCAGGAAAGATGAAACTCATGTGGAATCATCCTCAGGTATGTATATTCAAGTTTGTTCAAATCATGACCCCCGGGACAAGGGTGGGGCCAAAATGGCCAACCCAAATTTTACATAGGAATATATAGGAAAAATCTTTAAAAATCTTCTTCTCAAGAACCACTGGGCTAGGAAAGATGAAACTCATGTGGAATCATCCTCAGGTAGTGCAGATTCAAGTTTGTTCAAATCATGACCCCCGGGGCTAGGGTGGGGCCAAAATGGCCGACCCAAGTTTTTCATAAGGATATATAGGGAAACCTTTTAAAATCTTCTTTTCAAGTACTTCAGAGCTTAATATGATTAGTGATATTTATATGGAATCATCCTCAGGTAGTGTAGATTCTAGTTTGTTCAAATGATGACCGCCTGGAGGGGGTGGGGTGGGGGGAGGGGAGTAAATTCAAGGCCGATGTGCTCAGGTGAGCGCTGTGGCCCCTGGGCCTCTTGTTTATGTAGGTCTATTTCAAAGTATCAGATCAAAATTGCTTAAATATTTTCATTTTTGGAATGTACATTTTTTGTTGGTTAATTGTGTGAATTTGCCTTACTTAAAGACAACATTTGTTGAGGTGAGATCTGTCTTCTCTGATTACCTATGTTTTTTCTAAGATTTTAATATTCAATTGCGAATTTTGGATACACTAGAGATTGGAAGCTTTAGACACTTAATACAAATATTTAATTTATTGCGTAAATTTCTTCCAGGAAATAACTTGTACTTGTAGATAAATTTATTAGGGACAAACGTAAATTTTTTTTTTGTCATAAATAATAAATCTATTTAAAGAGTTTCATAATTTTTTAATAATACATGTACCTGTGAGAAACGGCACATAATCATGTAAGGGATTTCTGTGCAACAATTAACATGTATGTTAAAATATCCATAATTAAACGAGTCATAGTTCAACCTACAGATAAGATTGTCAACATTTACATTAATAATCATAAATTCACACCCTTGAGTAGAAATGTAAACAAAAATTACCGTCTCCTTTTCATAGTAATAAATTTAATCATTGTATAAAAATACATAATATTTTAAGCCTTATTTTTTAAAATTGATTTTAGAGGGTTTTGATAAAAATTGTTGCCAGTAGAAAAGTGAAGTCTATCTCATTGTCGACGCCTGCAAATTCTAGGTGCATACCGTCTAAAGTAATCCATATATCTTTTGCGACCTAAGTGCTGTTGGATTACCAATGTACATGTACGGATGTCGTGCACAAATACCAGCTCCTTTCAGTCTCTTGTGAAACAATTTATGCACTTTTATGCTGATTTTTTTTCATCCAGCAATTATAGCAGCAGTTTACAGCAAGTTCTCAGTCCCTTGAGGTGTCAAGGGGGGCGGGGTCTGACGGTCCAGCCTTGTCTGAATCCGACAGGGCTAAATTGGCTAGGTTATGTTATAACACAACATTAGTTATAATATTACACACATCCCAAGATTTAATTTTGAATACCTGAAAGGCTGTCATAGGACCTACCACTGCCCCTTTTTTGCCACCCTGCATCCACAGCCACAATAAGGTACACATCATTTCTGAAATGTTCAAAGTAATATTTATTTTTAGTTTTATAACCATGAGTGTTATGTTTCAATGCTTGCTTTACTTTATAAAAAAACAACAACATATTTTTAAATCTCTTCAAAAGTCAGCATACATCTTCAAAGATTTTGTTTTTCGGGGGGGGGGGGTTAATTGGTTACAGAAAGTCTTGGTCTTGTTTTACATAAAAATACATAAAAAGGAAATTTTAAGATTTCAACCAAAGATGACATTCATTAGTCTCATACTTTGTTGAAGCATGTGCTTCCTCCTGAAGAGCCTCTTCTGTCGAGTCTTTTGCCTCCTTTTCAAATGCTACACCTGTCTCCTTCAATCTAGCATTAATCATTCTGTGGCTAACTGTTGGAATATTTAATTCTGCTAACAAATTATTCAGTTGTGTCTCTCCTATTCCAGAGTGAACTAGACCTGTTTATAAAAAATATCAAAATTGGTTTAAGTTATACCCCTTAAGAGCATCAAATCTCTTACCTTTAGACAAATCTATATTTGTCTCTTTTATAATAGTTTACTAAATAAATAATTCTTTTGTAAGTTAAAATTTTTGAAATCACTGTACCTGCAGCCAGTTTAGTATTGACATCCCATATTCGATCATGTCGTTTACCAGTTGGAATACTGTTCAGAAATCTGCAGGTTGTATTATGGCATTGTACCTACAGAATAATACATTTCATGCATTAACAGAATAATACATTTCATGCAGTAGTGCAATAATTTATGTGTTTCCTGACATTGAAATATAATTAAAATAAATGTAATACACCGTATATACTGTAATAGCTATGCATGATGTTTACTTTAAATACATTCACAGTATGCAAATGACAAAATTGGTAGCTGCAGATCTGTAGCTCTCTGAAAAAAAATATTGATAGACCGGAGAGCTACAGAGCCACCCATTGAAAAAACTGTATATTTATTGTGCACAGAAAAGTGTGCTCGATTCTTGATTAATTTTTCCAAATTCTAAGCTCAATTGCAAAAAATGGAAGATTTCAAAAAAATTACTCTCTCCTCTATCAAGTTCTCTCGTAGTTGACATATGAACGAAGCATATTTTCGGTCAAATAATTTGACCGAATTATTTTTGAAACCAAAATAGCAGTATAAATAAGCGAAATGTCCGATGATTGCAATATCAGGGCCAGGAGGACTATTAACAACAATTATGAGGAATGTTTTGTTGTGGAAAGAGTCAAAGATATTTTAGGAACATGGTTAGTAATATTTTGAGATTACAGCTTTAAAAACATGGAGAAATAAATCGAGAACCGAGCGCATTTTTTTTTATTTCTCCTTGTTTTGTGCGCAATAAATAAACAGTTTTTTCAATGGGTGGCTCTGTTGCTTTCCTGTCTTTCAGTATATATTTTTTCGGAGAGCTACAGACTTGCAGCTATTAAATTGGATACACAAACAATTAATTATAATCATATTATTTTACATGTGTATTACTTTAAGCAAAGCTCCAAGGCCATATGTTATGATGTTGAGAGTATGGGTTAGCTGGAGAGGCAAACCACATTTTGCACAGGCACTTAAACCTTCTGCAAGAACATCTAGTTCAATGACTCTTCTTCCATGTTTCCAATCATCAGATGATTGCAATAAGTTTCCATCTTCAGTAATTTCCTCTTCCTTACAAACATTTGACAAATCTGGCACTAAAGAAATTAAAGTAAAAATAAAAAATAAAAAAAAAATTCATTATGGATTTCAAGCCTAAAATGTTAATATCAATAATTATATTTTCTCTCCTTTTTATGGAATGTCATATACGATACATTAAGGAAAGGACAATTTTTTTTTTCTTGTCAAGAAATTTTTGGGTTAGATTTTTTTTTTAACATGAGTGACTCCCTTGGAAAGAAATGTTCTATATCTTGTTTTTAAAATTTATTCAAATATGTATGGCAGTAAGCAGCTGACAGTTGACAGTAAGCAGTCAGCAGTTGGCAGTAAGCAGTTGGCTGTCGTATATGGCATTGCATACCATTTACCCGGTATTCATATGTTTATCTTTTATTTTTTTTTTGCTTTTTTTATTTGCTATTTCTGTTTTTTTTTTGTTTGTTTCTCTCTTTTTTTGGGTGGGTGGGTCGTGTTTTTTTTTTTGGCAATAGTCATATTTTGAATTTCAGTAAAATTGTAGACAGTGAAAATTCTTTTTTTTTTTCCTCCACGGATAATACATCATAGATATATGTATACTAAAACAACCTTTGCATACACATGAGACTTAATTTAAATACTACCAATTAATGTACTTAATCAAAGAATTGCTTTTCATTATACATGTACTTTGTATTCAAGTACTTTGTTTATCTGTTATCACATTTAAACTGATATTTTTTTCCTGGGTCATGAATTGGTAATAAATCATTCTCTAATTCTATAATGAAATTATTTCATATGTTATTTATTAATTTTCATATTTAAAAAATTAAATGCTTCATGTCCATGCTTCATTGATGACTATTCCTTCATTTTTCAATTGAAAACCCTATATGAGGCCCCAATTTGAGAATCTGACGAGGAGTAACTTCCCTTTTATTTTAAAATATAAACAAAAAATGTACTGTAATTTATGTTTTTAAAAAAAATATATAATTTGTTCATTCCATTATAAATATAGCTTAATTTTATGTCTTCAAATATGTCCTGAGTCAGGGAATATTAATCAAAAATATGAATAAATAATAATCGTTTTGCTTATATTATTAATACAAAAACAAATAGGCCTAAAGTTTTCATTTTTTTTTTAATGACATCTCTTAAAGCCACGTTCTAGGACTTAAAACTTATCAAAATATTATGTGCATATGGTATCTATCTTTATTTTTATTTTACTCTTAATGTCTGGTGGGATAACTGTGTACGTTGTTTTACATACATGTATGTTCTGAATGGTCCAAGTACGGTATAGCGTAGCCTGCATGCATGTAACAGTTAGGGTTTATGTTTCAACGTATTCGCAGGTGTGTAGGGCCTATATTTGTAATGTGAATTGAGTATATACTTACAACTGAAATAATTATGGTCAGGATGTTCAGACTTCTTAGCCCATCTTGCAGTTTGAATGCTGGAGACACGTTGGTATTTATTAGCTAACTTGGCTGTTTTAAACCCGTGTTTACGGTAACGTGTCATTGTTTGTTTAAACATTACTTTTCCTGTCGTCTGTCAAACTACATACGCCGTAAATCAGTGCTATATACGAAACGCCAAATAAATAAATAATTTTGTTGCTAAGATACATAATCGTAGTCAATTTAACGAACTGGCAAATTTTAAACAATATAAGATAATTTAAAAAAGAAATTGGCAAACAACATTTTAACAACATCATAGATCGAATAACGGCATTTCGCGTTGCGCAGTTGACGTATTTTCGTCACGTTCGAATCACCTTAATAAAGAAATTAATATTTTTGGTGCAGTTTTCAGTCAACAATTTAATGTATTTAAAAATAAAGCATAACAGAATAAATTAAGATATATAAAGACATGTATAAATGAAAAGAAAGAAAACGATTAAAAGCTGTTCACTTTTGCAAATTCTTTAATTGTACATACCTTTGCAATCTTTCTCTTTGTTCCTGCAAAAAAAAAACCGATACCAATAGTGTGTAATCTTTTTCAGAAGATGTTACAAAGAGAAAAAAATAATAAAACGAAGCATTTCTTTATTAATAGAGAATTGGTTTTTCTTAAAACTCCAAACTAGTAAACTATATAAATAAAATAAATTTTTATTACGTACGGTTGGCATCGACCGCTGACTGTATAAATGTTATACAAAACAATTAAATAAGAAAAATAAAGTTTTGTTAGATACATTTTAGATGTGAACTCTAATCTTCATGAGTTAATTCAAAAAAGCATCTGCATCAATGTGTAAATCAATTTAACTTTTATATACTTTTGTAAATTAAACTAGATCACTAGACTTTTAGTAAAAACTTTTAGAAATTTGCTTCCAAATAAGGGTCGATATGCTGAGGTTCAATTAGACAACAGCTGATTCATAAGAATTCAATCATAAAACCGACTATGAATCATCTCACAAAACTTCAAAATAATAAAATTTGTTTGTAAAACAGAACATAATATTTCCTCAATGATATCAGAACCGATGACACCAAAAGTAATATTACCTCTCGTAACTATTGAGTACGAATTACAAGTATTACTTAGATTTTAGAATCGGGTCTCTTGAACTCTCTACCTTTTAAACTTAGATCTCGTGCTTCACTCCCTTGCTTTAAAAAGAGACTTAAAATACACCTGTTATTTTAAAAAATAAACATGGTTTTACAGTAAGATAGAGACATTATTATTATTTCTAATCACATATACATGTCTGTATTTTATTCATAATTTGTTTAGAATATTTTTAAATCGTTTGTCTGTTTGTTTGATCGTTGTTCCCACTTGAGAATTTTCTCACTTGAGATGCCACCACTAGCTTGCGGTTGAGAGCTGCAAGTATTTTCCTATACTCTGCACTCAGGACAAATGAGCAGAAAGAAATCTTTTTCATGCCAGCACCTACTGCGACTAGGAACCTCGGTATATAAGTCTCTCCAGAAGGATTGGTCTTGACGTCCCATGGTGGAATATAAACGTAAGGATTAACTCCTTAGACCGCTCTTAGACTAATCACTGCGCCCCGCTGTCTACTATATTTGAATTGTAAAGAGATTTAGCGGATTCATTTTGACAGCGCGCTATATAAGCTTTATTTCTATTAACAATCAGAACATAGTTGCAAACAAATATCTTTTCAGGGTTAAGATATAGTGTTAAGAAAATGAACAACATGGGTAAAGCAGCAGGTAGAAATTAGAAAGAAAGAATAAACAACATGCATCGGGAAAAAATAAGTTTTAAACTACTTATATAGCAGTATCTAAATTGGAGAGTCATCCATCGTCGAGTAAACAGGCGCAGGACAATAAATCAAACGAAAAAGAGATTAAATAAACTTCATGTAATAATTAAAAAAATCATCGTCATATTTTCAATTTCAATTCCTTTCTCTGAGGATATAACTTATCAATTCCAAGGAGAATTAAAGAAGATTGATTGATTGTGTATTGTTTAACGTCCCTCTCGAGAATTTTTCACTCATATGGAGACGTCACCGTATGCCGGTGAAGGGCTTCAAATTTTGACCTTTACTCGGCACTCAGGGCCATTGAGCAGTGAGGGATCTTTATCGTGCCAACGCCTGCCGCTGACACGGGGCCTCGGTTTTTAAGGTCTCATCAAGGACCCGCAACTTTCACTTCAAAGTGCCGAGCGCATGGCGAAGGAACAGTTGCTACCCATTTTAACGACTAGGTCGGTCGCGGCCGAGATGCGAACTCACGACCTCCCGATCACGGAGCGAGCGCTCTACCGATTGAGCTACCGTGAACGGTGAGAATTAAAGAAAAAAAACTTCCTTTCCATATCATTTTTGTTCAAAAAGGAACGAAGTCAATTTACATTGTTTTACATATATTGTTTTTCTTAAACAACTCTGTGAAGTCAATGACTTAATATATTTAACTCTTAAAGTTCACTTTGGATGTGTACAATTTTAAGTATACATATTGTCATGATCCATAATGTTTCAGGTTATTATCACAAAATCATAACATTTATTTCAAACTTTTAAGGATATCTCCTTCACGAATTGTTTTTGGATTGACACCACGAAATGCATTTCGTCTATATTATGAAGTTGAATGCTCAACGATGAAGAAGAGAACATTTATTTAAAGCACAATTCTTTGTCTCTCGATTGTATTTTGATTTGCCAACCTGCAGGTTACAATTAGGTAAAATTCTTTTGTTTTGTCTAAATTCCAATTAACACAAAACATGGAAACTTACAATGTACCTGTAATTCTGCTTTAATCGCCAGGTTTTTCATCGATAACTGATAGTACATGCGTTAGACGCTTATTTATTTCGTTGAGAAGGAGCAATATGTAGGTTATTCAAATATTTTTGAATATGTTTATGTAAAATTTGTTGAAACGCATCTGGAATGAATTTTTATTTCTCCATTAAATCGCTGCAAAATATTGAGTAATTATAAGAGGTTAAGATAACGAACAGTAATCGATCTAAAAAAATATATGAATACTACTACGCGATGTTAAGTATGTTAAGAGGGTATGAACCTCAGTCCCCTAAACCTCAGAAAATTCTTGAGGTGAATCAGGTTTAATCACCGAACAATGTTTGTATAAAAAAAATTAATAAGCCCTGTAGCTAAATTTATTTCGCAAATAGTCACGCAGGCCTGTAAAAAGGATATGAAACGGAACCTTAAAAGGAAACAGAAAGTTTTAACAAAAATCGAAAATAGCAAGCTTAAAAATTATTCCAACGATTGACCTGGTTTTAACATTGTTGGTTCCCTCAAAATAAAGGTAATTGAATTATTAATTTTTTTATCCATCACAATAAACAACAGCATTTTTCAAGAAACCATTAACAAATTATAATGTCTCATTCATACGTATATTTTTTTCTAAACCTGATTTTTTGGGGGCTTTTTATTAGTAAACTTTTTAACTTATTGGACAATTTTATACTAATTTGTCAAGTACCGTACAAAGTTTTAAGGCAGTGTAATCTTTTGAAGTTAGTTATAGTGTGTTGAGATCAACACTTTGACAAGATATATACCTATTTCCTAAAAGACAATTACATTAGGCAATCTGCTAAAGTAAAATTTGCAACTCGTATAGAAGTTAAGCAACGTTTTGTTTTCTTTACAACAAGTCTAATTATGACCCTTACGTTTGCTTTTCAGACAGTTTTACTTTTTGTTCCGAGGTCATCTTATACATCGACTTAACCATGCAACAAGTGTTCACAGTAATTAGCAAAAGTTCGACCGTTATTGGTATTTCTTCATGTTGGTGAATGGATTCAATTAAAACAATGTAGTCTCCTATTTCACATTAATATTTTTCATCAGACACATACATGTATTTCGAATTTTTATTTGTTAAAGACATACATTGCCATGCATCCTTTCAAAATATTGAGGGATACTTCTGTATACATCTACACTGTAGTGATACTTTCTCGGAATCTTGATGATATTGTGCCATTATAAATTTATATATAGTTCACTTTGTCATTTACCACTTGATTCGGGTGTGTCTTGGTAAAATGTGGACTTTGCCATTTTAATCTTTTCTTGAGGTCAGTGCTCAATGTACCTCTAATCTAAATTTGGTTAAATATATACAAAATTATTCATAATATTATTTAAGAAATAAATAACAAGTTTATACACTTCAATGGGAATTGAAGTGGGTCGGTCACGTGATCAAATCCTGTGAAGGCCGAAGGCCTTCTCAGAAGATTTGATCACTCACGTGATCAAATCCTGTGAAGGCCTAAGGCCTTCTCAGAAGATTTGATCACGTACAGACCCACTTCAATTCCCATTGAAGTTTATTAACTTGTTATGTATTACTTATATATACATTTGAGACGGACAATCGAATATTTTCGAATTTAAATTATTGCACTAACTGTCCGTCGTAGATTTTGAAAAATGACGCAAGGTGTAAATCGGCTAACATGGCGGTTACGCTTCGAATTCATTAGGCTAAGGAATGTATTTCGAAGGGAATATTTTGTGAAAGGCTACTTGTGATCAGTAACAGTGAACAGATTGTTGTTTAGGAATATTTTTATTCGTGAAAATTGATAATCGATGCTGAAAAGACAAGAGAAACACGTCCGAAATTTGATGATAAAAAGTTGGAGGAATTTCGGTCGTTGGAAAGGGATGGATGGATCCGATGGATTGAGACACTTGTCCGAGTCGGTTAATTTGCAACTTGATCAAAAACATTCTACGATTTCAATAACTAAAGGCATACTTTTCGTAAAACACTGTTAAACACAGAGACACTGTCGACAGCTTAGATATTGAACTAAGAAAACGCCGAGGTGTTTGGCAGCTGTTCATGGCATGATTGCAATGATATTTTCTAACAGATTTACACATTTATAGTGAGTAGAATTTAAAGATAAAATAATAGTTTTTATGAAAATTTAACCAAAGGTCTACCCAAAAAATAAGGATGAACGTTAGAGACTGTGCAGCTTTCAAAGGTGAAAAAAATGTATACAAACGTAAAAATGTAAAACTAACGGTTAGTTTTCTCTGTTTAAACTGTTACACAGGTTGAATCGATAGCCAAAAATTTTGTATGAAATACTTGTTTACATTTTAAATAAAATAATTATCATTTTACTTGCTTATTTGATCATCCCAGATAGCAGGATGTTATTGGACCTTTGTTGGGCCAACAACGCTCCTTATGTTGGGCCACTGTTTGAATTCAACATTGGGCCATCGGTAATTTGCTCATCGGCCCTTAATCAAACCAACTTGTTGGCTTATTTTTGGGCCAATGTAACAGTTAATATTGGGCCACTGTTGGGCCAATGTATTATTTCAATATTGGGCAAACGTCATTTATGTACAATTGGGCCATTGTAAGCAACTTATGTTGGGCCAACGGTAATTTGCTCATCGGCCCTTAATCAAACCAACTTATTGGCTTATTGTTGGGCCAATGTAACAGTTAACATTGGGCCACTGTTGGGCCAATGTATTTTTTCAATGTTGGGAAAACGTCATTTTTGTACAGTTTGGCCATTGTAAGCAATTAATGTTGGACCATCGGTATTTTGCTCATCGGCCCTTAATCAGACCAACTTGTTGGCTTATTGTTGGACTAACGAACGGATATCATTGAGCCATTGTTGGGCCACTTATTCTTTCAATATTAGGAAAACATCATTTTTGGGCCAACGTAGGTTTGTATCTTATTGGCTCTCCATCATGACAACTCATTTGCTCTTCACTGGTTGGCCATTTGTCCTCAAAATTGACAAACAAATATATACAATAAGGTTATACTAGTTTTGTAGAACAGTTTAATGGTAAAAGCCCTTTAATACCATCTATATATGCTAGATTAATAGTTTAATGCATATTCTCAATATTCTCATAGAATTGCCATCAACAAGTATTGCATTGTAAGTAGTTCTTCATTAATTAAAAACTGAGGAAAAAGAAATCAAAATATTAAATTAAATTATAACATACTATAATTTTATTGCTCAGTGCATGAAGAAAACATTAATAAAGAATTAAAAGTTGATGCTCACTTCACGCGATACATTTAGGGTTACATGACTGTATACTCCCTCTCTGATGTAAATTATGCACAAGTTCAGTAAATAACAGGTATCAATAAGCACGTCTAACAAATAAACAAAGCCCTCCTGTTCTTAAAATAGTACTAAAATGAATCCCGTCATTTTGTTTACTTACACAAAAAATGTTTCTGGCATCTGCATCGTGTTTATAACCGACAAACAGACACAAAAAAGGGTAGAACTACAGGTATGTCACACTATATCACAGAAAAAAAGTTAGGCACTGCCACTTTCCATCCGATCCCTCTCCTAAGTCTCCTCTCCTCTCTCCCAAGTCTCCTCCTCCCCCTCTTTTCTTCTCTGTCCGTTTTTTCCTTCCCCATCCCTGTCCTTGGCATACCTTAGCTATTCTTTGATTGTGTTCTCAATGTCTTTTTAGAATCTCCAGTAGCACTAAAATTGTATTATTTGGTACTTAATACATTTGTTACTTTTTTCAGTAAAGAGTAAACATACGATTAAATTTACAAGTATATAACTATATGTTTAAGCTGTCAATTAAGGAATAACGGTCTTTTTTGTTTCATGGTGTGATTAAGTGATTAGCTTGCGTGATGAAGGCATTTATGCATAATATTTATACGCTTGATAATCATCATCAAAACAATTTTGATTCAATGTTGCCCCATATAAAATACATGTATTGAAAATTTGTCGTTACACTGAACAAATTTTAAATGAAAGAACCCAATTTATTTTTATTACTGAATAAATTTTGTTTTAACTTCAGCAAATTCAACATTTTCAAAATGTTTGATCATGTTCTCGACGTTAAGTGTATATAAGTAAATTAAGTGGTAGACTTCGGAAATGTATTCTACTAGACAAAAATTTCAATTTAAATAAGGAGCAAATTATTAATTGTTTTAACTGTATCAAAACACATTTTTATACTTTCATTTTTTTTCTTGTATATAAACAAAAAATTTAATCACTGATAATTTATTTTGTTTCGATAAATTATTAGAATTTTAAATTTATTTTAGCTAGCTTGATTTTTCAAGTAGGATTGGTTGTAGACTTATTTCTGATTTTAGAGACGATCAGATTTGTTAATATACAGATTTGTAACAATTAAATGTTTATACACATTGGCCCAATGGTGGTCCAATATATCGGGCCAACATTGGGCCAAGGAGCAAAACGACACTGGGCCAACGTCATTTGCCAACATCGGCCCAATGTTCTTGTTGACGTTTCGCCAACAATGTCGCATTCATTGGACCAATGTTGGCGCGACGTTGGGCCAATATCTGTAGAAATAACACTCGCCAACATTGGGTCGATGAGCAAACTTAAATTGGGTCAGTGCCATTTGCCAACATTGGCCCGATGCAACCGATTACATTGGCCCAACGTTGGCCCAATGTTAGCATGCTATATGTACAGTGTTGACCCAACAGCACCTGGCCTCTGCACTTGCCCGTGTCTGATTTACACAGATTTGTACATGATATCGTTTAAAAACTAAACGTTAATTCAGCTGTGCCGAGGCAAACATATAATTAATACTTACAAAGTGAGTGCAGATATGCAAGGTATCAGTCTCATTCCACTCGTGTCAGATTAAAAATGGCGCGGATATTACAAGTAGCCCGGTTGTTGTCTACCCATGATGCTCAGTGTGATTTATGGTATAGTGGGCCAACGTAGGGCCGATGCCAATCCCCAAACAAATATTTTCTCTCATGATAATAGTTTTATGATTTAATGCCAACAGTAAGCCCAACATTAGCGCACTATTATACATAACCAGCTATCAATATTCCATGTTGGGCCATTGTTGGCCCAATCAAGGTAACCCAACATAGATACTAGAACCATAATGTAAGATTTGGCCAACGGTGTCCTGCTATCTGGGTTATTACAAATAAATAAGCATATACACAATTCAAAAAATAGTATAAAACACTCTTTGGTGCTTGATCACTTAAGTGCAAAGTTAAAATGTTGAAAATATCATATCTAAACAAAAGCAGTCATCCAATGATAAGCATGGACATAGAAAGTCCTCTTAATTATTTCAGAATGTACCAACGTTGTCCCAACGTAAAGCTCAGCAGCTAATTATAAAATTTACACCGTCAATTAGTTGGCAGTATTTATATTGGGCCAATGTTGGCCCAATATAAATATCCCATCTTTAAAGACCTAAACAAAATAACACTTGTGTGTATTACAAACATTGGGCCAAGGTTGGGCCAACATACTACTACCAACTTGATAGGACACCTTCTTTAAGGGTGCATTACAAACAATGGGCCAACGTTGGGCCAACATACTACTACCAACTTGATAGGACACGTTCTTTAAGGGTGCATTACAAACAATGGGCCAACGTTGGGCCAACATACTACTACCATCTTGATAGGACACGTTCTTCAAGGGTGTATTACAAACAATGGGCCAACGTTGGGCCAACATAATACTACCAACTTGATAAGGCACTTTCTTTAAGGATGTATTACAAACATTGTGCCTACGTTGTGCCAACATACTACTACCAACTTGATAAGGCACTTTCTTTAAGGATGTATTACAAACATTGTGCCAACGTTGGGCCAACATACTACTACAAACTTGATAAGGCACTTTCTTTAAGGGTGTATTACAAACAATGGGCCCACGTTTGGCCAACATACTACTACCAACTTGTAAATACACTTTCTTTAAGGGTGTATTATTAAGATTGGTCCAACGTTGGGCCAACGCCATGATCCATCCTTCTTTGGAAACTAAAGTGAATGGAAGTTGCTTACGTTGGACCAACGATGGGCCAACATAGGAATTCTGTCATGGTCGAGAAGGTTGACTTGGAAACATTGGTCCAACGTTGGCCCAACGTTGTTCCCCCAACGCCAACCATACAACCTTTAACAAATGTTGGCCCAACATAGTCATGCTATCTGGGATTTTTATACATGAAAAGCAAGAAGATCAGGTCATTTTATAATTTATGTACACCGGTAGATATTATTGCGCCGTGTGATTAGGTCACGTATTGACCTCTAACCTCTGACAAACTTCATACAGAATTGAATATAGTTTCTCTCTGTATGTTTATATAATGGAGAGATACCACAAATGTATATATTATGTGTTATTATTATTATATAAATCTAATGAAAAAAATATAATAAAGTGAAAAGCTGGAAATATACCTTTTCCTATTGATTTGTTTTTATCTTATTGAATAAAATTTAACTAATATATTATTTTCGCTATTCTCTCTCTCATTCTTTCTTCAAAGGAAAAAAGGGATCTGTTGGAGTAGTAAATGCTTTTATACACTTATCAACCCGTACTCAATTCTCATGTTTGAATTGAGTGTATTTTTTGTTACTAGGACGCCACGTGTGTCAAACTTTTCACAGAGAAAAAATCTGCGATTTCTAGTCTACAGGGATTGCAATTAAAGTGTTCTTGAATACGGCTTCTAAAGAAATTGATACATGTAACCATAATAAGTTTGAAACTCAAAACACAAAACAAATTCATTGTAAACTTTCTTCCGTACGATAAATACTAAGCTCGTTTTTAAGGAAAAATACTTCGCATAAGAATACGTCGTGTTTCAGCTTATATGCGCGTTAAAAAATAATGGTTTTTTGGGTTTAATACATTAAATTTTTGTGAGGTCTAAAAATAATAAAGATTATGGGTTTGTCTTTTACATAAACATAAACATTGACCATGGACATACCAATGTTAAAGATTAAATATTAAGTAGTTAATCAAAATTCTGGTCATTTCTTGCAGCAAAACATTAAAAATGACTGTGTGTTGTATTACAACTTATTCGATAAATTTTCGATTATATTGAGACGTCACCAAATACCAGAGAACGGCTTTATCTCTTGATCTTTAGTTCCTTGATCTTTTGCATCAACGCCTATCGTGACACCAGGCATCGCTCTTCATTGCAAACCACTGAGTGTATGCGGAAAGAATACTCTTGCTACTTTTTTTTTATCAAGTAAGGTCAGTCGATGATCATGAAAATGTATTTTTAAAAAGGCGATTTAAGGTTTCTACTGTTTAAAAAAAAATGAGATACCATCTAATTTGGGTCATATTACTATTTTCACATATTTACAATTTTTATTTTAATTTATTTTTTAACTATAAAATTGAAATTATTAACAAAAGATTTGTTTTCTTTTATTTTACATAAATATATGTACATTACACGTTTAAAACATATTTTTGAAGACATTTTGTGTGTTGATGAACAAAGCGCCACTGAATATTTCAAACGATCTGAAGAATGATCCAATCTTCTGTTCGGTTATATGTTCCGTCGCTCCCTATGACAATAGCATTCTGAAACATAAAGTAAGCATAGAAAAGTAAGTAATACTAATGAATATTATTGTAAATTACAAACTTAATGTATATTAAAATAAAGTTTTGTAACAATTTTAATGTTCAATGCATGGATATGGCTTTACGAAATTTTGCCTGGGAAATGTAGATCAATGTCTTATAAATAAAGAAATATTTCATCAATCCAATCAATTCAATACAGACCCAACCCCTCCGCTAAAAAGTACAAATATTTTCTTCTATTCTCATCTTACACAATTCTCGAAATGCATGTTTACATACCTCGTAATAGCCATAAACACATAAATCATGAATCAATGAATGTACCACATTCCTATTAACATGAAGACTTGATATTGTTAGTCTTAGAATATTTTCTTTCTAATTGATGAATCTTGAACTCTAACAATAACGGTTTTGATTTCATGAACTGTTTCTTTTTACTTTTATCGTTCTAGTTTCATGAAGAATTTATTTTGACCTGAGTGGATACATGTATATAATGTGTCTTCTATGAACAATTTCTGAAGGATATAAATTTACCTCAATTAAATTAACACTACTGTTTTCCAGCTGTATTCAAGGTGTAAGTGGTAACGGCATTCCTTTTCTCCCGAGCTCTAAAATATTCAAATAAAACATTTTCAAAATCATTTTAGGTTTAACCTACCATATTAAAAAAGTAAAAGGTTTAAAACATATTTCAATAATTATAAAATCATAATCTACCGTTAAGGACTGGTTCTACCGTTGTCACCACTGCACTCATTAGTATAAAATTCACCGTCTGCATCTAAAGTATTTCAATGAAAATAAAACAAAGGATATGATTTGATAAAATCTTACTTTTATATTATTAGGAATTTGAAGGAGTTTTAAGGATATCAGATCCTCAGCCAGGAAGGATAACTCTAAAGATTAATATCAAATTTTAAATGCATTAAAATGAAGCTTGAAAATTTTTTTTTTTTTTTCATGCAACAATTTTCATTCTATTCATCTTTATATGATTCAAGGTTTTAAGAAGTCTTACAAAAGGTCTTATTAAAGTTGAAATTTGTACCCTATTAAAGTAAAAACAATACAGTTTTAAAGAAATAAGATTTTCTTGAACTCAGCCTAAGATACTAACGCTTATTAGCATGATATGAAATGAGAAGTGATTTGTGGTTTCTCGCAATGATAGCAAAATCCTTTTATACTATGTATTTTACAATACATGACGGAAATAGAAGACAAACAAATACCCAATAAGTATAAAAATCATGACAGCCAATGCATGGCAACGTATCAATACATTTGATGATGTATCACTATATTCTTATACCATATCATGTAAAAACAATACTATAAAATCACAAATTTTCGTGGTTTGAGGAAAAACTCTTGGTTCGTGGGGATTTGAATTCGTGGATGTAGAATAGTTATGTAGTTATGTTTTTCAACTTTTACATTTCGTGTTGGACGTGAAATCGTGGGTCTCTTCACACCTCAAAAACAACAAATATTAAAAACCCACGAAAAATTGTGATTTCACAGTATACAGCTTCTATGCCAAGCAAAGCAAATCTGAATTTTGTTTACCGTATCGTCAAAGCTACACGGGTTTTAACGTAACAAAGCTTCAGTAATTGATGGTCTCATACTTTATAGAAATGGAATTAGAGTACGCACTTGTAGATTTCATTTTATTCAAAAGAATGCAGGAAATCGGGGAAAGAACAGGAGCGGTCACGTTTTTTTTATTTTAATTTGATTTTTAAAACAAATTTTGTAAAGCAGGATGTGGAATTTTTGTAAGATTTCTGTTCAGAATAACTTTGTTGTAGACAATGTATTTTCACCATAATTCCATTTCCTGTTTTATATAGCATGTGAAAGCCAGACCAATAGGTGTTTAAAGAGCAATGTAACAAACATTATCACCATCTATTCATGATAATAAACTTACATCAAAGCCATGGACAGTTGACTCCATATTTTTTAGATAAGGCCTGTGAAAACAAAAAGACAACAGAAAATAAATGTAATATATTAAGTTTGAGCTCAAATTAAGTATACATATACACGATTCCAAAAAGTCGCGCCCTCTTGCGGGAGAGTTACCTACCTTATGTATTGATGACGTCAAACGAGGATAAACGTAAGATTCACACATGGTACAATGCACAAGATTCAAAACATAGTTGAACGTAAGTACTTAAATGGAAACAATTTTGTATTAAAAAAAACTTGCATTATTATATTTATAGCCGTTGTACTTTACGTGAATTTAATGAAGATGTTGTCTTGACAATCAATGGGCGTGAAATGTTAAATCTACTTTCATTTTTGCGCACATTGTTATGTAAACAATGATACATACGTCAGTCATTCTACGAAAACATGACCAATTAGGATTTATTTCCATGTCACTTAAAAATATACCGTTATAACATCTTGACTTTAAATTATATGATTGATTTCAATTCTAAGTCTCAATTAACATACACACATGGTTTTGTAAATATTTACCTACTATATACAGTATGTATATATACTGTACATGTATGTATTCAATAAGGAAATAATGTAATGTTGAAAAAACGATTCAACTGCAAATCTTTATGTCGTTCATTTTTAAAATTTACAATATCAAGATGGATTCTCAGCCGTAAAGAGTTCCAAAGAGAATGCAATGAATGTTTTAAAAGTTTTTTAACCTACATGTATATAAAAAGAAATCAAATCACTTCGTGCAAAGAAATAGCACGATTCTTCCCTTTCATGCGAAATATTGCCTGTCGCTAAAAATTGATTTAAATTCTATAACGATATGCAGATTTCAAAAAGAACTGAAACTTATCACGGAACTTTATATTATTGATATTAATAGCAAGTCGGTTTCTAGAATTTAAGACGATTACATTTTCGAAATAAACTCGTGAGACAGTCGATTTTTTTTTTAACATTTTCACTCGTGCTTCGCACTCGTGAAAATATTAAAAAAAAATCCTGTCCCACTGGCACTCGTGAAATAAAATAAAATTCCATATTCAACAACAAAACATTGAATACCCTCTATTTATTTCTTCATGAATGTACTACTTCATCGATAGGCGGGCGGGCCGTGAACCGATTGAGACAGAAGCGGGACCTGTAGCACGTGGATAAGCGCCCATTCAAGAGCATGTATAAATAAGGAATACTGTCCGATTTTTATGCAAATTATCACGCAAGCCACTCGATTGATGAAATAAAAAAAATTAGAAAGTTATTCCTTAACAAAATCTTTTAATTAATCAAAACAAGTAATAAGTCATGGATTAATCGCGGGTGTCAGCAGAGCTAACAGACAATGATAGCTGCATGCCCCGGTGTTCAATATTATAACTTTAGATGAACAATATCCCGGCATCTTTGTTATCTATTAAACATGAAAAGTGTTAGAAAACTGAGCTTGAATAATCGCTGAAATATCGGAGTGTCTATGTAAAAAAAAAAAAATACATGTAATAAAGTCGGAAACTATATCATGCCTGTTCAGTCGGGTAAGTATCTAAGTTTATGGGTTTTATCAACATGTATACAACATTCACAGTAATTGATCCAGACCCTGATCTCTTCATATTTTGCAAAATGTAAATATACACTGCATGTGACAAATAAAAGTACAAACAATACAGAAAAAGTGAAAGTGAAAGATGGATCTCATTACGAAGACTGATGGCTGGAGTAGAAGCAAATTACAGTATACGTCTTCCGGAAACCTTTTCCCACACAATGATTTCAGAACATGCAAAATTGTTAGAAAATATATTTAAAACGTAGAAAAACCTGTTGAAAAGGTTACAAGTTTTCTTTAAAAAATATTTTTTTTGAAAGGGGGGGGGGTATATGGTATACACGTGTACCATGTATACGAAAGAAAATGATTCTGTGTTCCAGCGCAACGATTCCGCTAATTCATACATGTTAATGAGATTAATTGTATTTTTAAAACATGTTAAAAGCATCAATAACAATAAATGGTTCTAATAGTACTATTATAATACCGACATCAGGTGAAAAAGAAAAGACATCATGAACATGTGTTATAACTATCACAGGCACCTGACGTTACTTATTTTTCTTTAAATAAGGAATTATATACCCCTACCTACTAATAAACACAAAGTAAGGGCTATATTAATTTTTATTAAAAGAAAAATAAGTAAAGTTTGGGCCTGTGATATCAAACTGATAACTCTTTCGCTTTAGGTCTATGATACAAGGATTAGAGCTTCCTCGTCTGACGTCATAGTAAAGGGAAGTAACTTGACTGCGCGAATTTTTGAAATCGTGTATAAGATATTAAAAAAAACACTTATTCTTTTAATGAATCATTCATTCACTGTGTTTTAGGGTATATTGCCTTTTGCCTCACTTTTAACAAAACTATATCCCCGACCCAACAGTTTCAGGCAGGCAGTTCTGTTGTTATATCAAACAAAGCTCATGTTGCCTTTGCAGTCATTAAAAATGAATGTATAATCTCAAATGAATAGTGGCGCTACTTCCGTAAAAAATCGAACTTAATGTCTTCAAGGTCTTATTAATGCATATTTACATGTTTTTTTTTTTAATTTTGTTAACAATTTACATGCCGATAATTTGAATGTTGTTATATTTTCTTACAAAGGACAGATACATATGTAAATCAACGAACGTTAGATGGATATACTTTGTTTATTATCGCATGAATGGTAGTTAAGACACATTTTGGTGATCATGGTCCATAAAATTTAATGTGAAATAAAGAAAGATATCAAAATGAGTTTTGCTACTCAATTGTAAAAATTATTATATTTCTTTAAAAGCTCCTGCTCAGTTTGTTTGTATCTGTTAAATAAACACTTACTCAAACGCAACGATATTCCCCTGAAAAGTTGAATTGGTCATAAAGACTCTGATTCGCATCTCAGCATTCTGCAAAAGAATCAGTTTTAATAACAAAAAAAAAAAAAAAAAAAAACAAAAAAAAAAAAAAAAAAAAAAAAAAAAAAATAAAATAAAAAAACGTACTGGATATAGATCAAATATTTACATGTAAATGTCTCCAAGATATATTCTTTGTCATTTTCTGAGACTATCGAATGCTCATCAGTTCAAGTATGTTAGTCGGAGTTTTGAAAATAATCTACCTTTATAAACAATATTTTTAATTTTATTTATTTTTGAAAGCTGTCCTTGATACATATGACTTACTCCATCAAGTTTAGCAATCAGTGTAGAATTTTGTTTTTCCGGGTGCCGAATGTATACAAACATGACTGTATATAATTTTATCACCGCCAAATTATTCTCAAATGTCACATTTGGCGTCTCCAAGCTGTAGATGTCCAAGTCCATATATTGGTTAGGATATTTCTCTTCAAGCTTAAACGGAAAAAAAATCAATTGTTCAAAATGCATTTTTACATGTAAATATTCATGGAGTTAGGTCTAATGTTTCTCTAAAAAGAGGAAAGCCAAAAAGTATCTGAATGTTTTTTTTCTTCGGAATTTTAATAGTCCTATTCTTGATTCACTATATTTTGAAAGAAATATTCAATCCTTGTTTAAACGGTTTTTTTTAATTATATAAATGAGTATATATGATAAGAGCCAATTTTGGCCCCCTAAAAATCAACATTTTAGGATGACATTCAAATATGTTTAATTGATATTTATTTTGTAGAAGGGATTATATTAAAAATATTTCCAATATATTTTTCACATTTATATGCACTCAATAGCTGTAAATGACATGAGAAATAATGTTACTTTTGCTATCTAACAAAAAGGTCAAAAATATGCCTTTTTCTTTATGTTTTTTTCTTATGGAAACATAGAGCGCAGTGTAGAACATACATAATTTTTCTGTCACTAATTAGTATTGGATAGATACATCTTTGGTAAAAATATAAATCTTGTTCTAGGTTGCGCTCTATATTTTCTGGAAGAAAAACTGCTTTAAAATAAGCAGTTTTATACCAAATATGCTAAAATGGCGGGAAAACGTGAAATTTATGATGTCATATTTCTAAAATAACGGCATTTTGATCAAAATGAAAATGACCAATAATGATCGCATATAAAGCGATACAAATTAAAGCTATACATAAAGTACAATTAAGATATTCATTTTAAGGGGCCAATTGAGACACTTATCATATATCGCTCTTTTAAGTCTAATTTCTTTCAAATACTATTCCCACTTGACTCTAGCACCATCTGGCAAGAAATGATTTTTTTTCCTAACAATATCCTGTATCTTTTTGCTTTATGGATAAATAAAAGAATTATTTTCTTTCCTAAAAATAAACCAAGTTTAAATATTAAATCGAATCGG